>NC_134796.1:29718325-29823325 GCF_046742065.1 Oratosquilla oratoria
TCTTGATGTTGCCAAAGGCATATCCTGGTGTGTACTCGCCAGTGAGCTTCGGGAATCTTTGGCTTCCGGCTTTTGCGTGGATACTTGAGATGAGGTTGTTCAGTTTCTTTTTAATGGCCTCGGTTGGGTTGCGTGTTATCTTCATGAATTTGGTGGTGTCATTGAATATGGTGTTCATCTTTTGGATATACTCTTCTTTGCTGATGATAACATAGGCGGCGGTCTTATCAGCCCGTCTGATGGTAATGTCTGGGTTCTCGCGTAGTTGCTTTGCGGCGATGTGATGGTATTTATTAATCAGCTTACTATGGTAAGTTCCTCGGGTTTTTCCAGCTTCAGCAAGAAGGGATGGTTGAAGATCTGGGTTAGTGCTAACTTGTCCAGTCTGTTCAAGTTGTTGAATATCATCGAGGAGGACTTCTATCTCAAGTCGCTTTCGGTGTGGTTGTGGCTTCGAGAGGAAGTGGCAGTTGAGTCCCATATTTAACAGTTCTTCTTGATCTTTTGTGGGGACGTAGTTGGTGAGATTCACATAGCCCGCTGGAGGCCGGGGAAGTTTTATGTTACCCCCATATAGCTTGGTTAGTTTTTTCACCATACCGCTTTCCACTCCTTTGCGGTGTTGATCGTAGATTGCTTGTAGTTTGATGTTAATCTCTTTTTTAAGGTCAGTTGGAGCTTTTGTTTCGTTCCATTTCTTCTCTAGATTTCTCACTTCCTCTAGCTGAGAGTGTATTATCTCCCTTTTCTCTTCTATTTGACGCTCAACTAGTTCTCTCCGGAACTTGTGAGTGAACTTTTCATTTCTGGCTTTCTCGTCGTGAAGTTTTATTTTTGTGTAGCCAGGTAGGATATTTTCTTGCAGGCAGACGAGGTTAAATGCTATTGAAGATTCATTTTTGATTATCGTCTGTCTGCAAGAAAATATCCTACCTGGCTACACAAAAATAAAACTTCACGACGAGAAAGCCAGAAATGAAAAGTTCACTCACAAGTTCCGGAGAGAACTAGTTGAGCGTCAAATAGAAGAGAAAAGGGAGATAATACACTCTCAGCTAGAGGAAGTGAGAAATCTAGAGAAGAAATGGAACGAAACAAAAGCTCCAACTGACCTTAAAAAAGAGATTAACATCAAACTACAAGCAATCTACGATCAACACCGCAAAGGAGTGGAAAGCGGTATGGTGAAAAAACTAACCAAGCTATATGGGGGTAACATAAAACTTCCCCGGCCTCCAGCGGGCTATGTGAATCTCACCAACTACGTCCCCACAAAAGATCAAGAAGAACTGTTAAATATGGGACTCAACTGCCACTTCCTCTCGAAGCCACAACCACACCGAAAGCGACTTGAGATAGAAGTCCTCCTCGATGATATTCAACAACTTGAACAGACTGGACAAGTTAGCACTAACCCAGATCTTCAACCATCCCTTCTTGCTGAAGCTGGAAAAACCCGAGGAACTTACCATAGTAAGCTGATTAATAAATACCATCACATCGCCGCAAAGCAACTACGCGAGAACCCAGACATTACCATCAGACGGGCTGATAAGACCGCCGCCTATGTTATCATCAGCAAAGAAGAGTATATCCAAAAGATGAACACCATATTCAATGACACCACCAAATTCATGAAGATAACACGCAACCCAACCGAGGCCATTAAAAAGAAACTGAACAACCTCATCTCAAGTATCCACGCAAAAGCCGGAAGCCAAAGATTCCCGAAGCTCACTGGCGAGTACACACCAGGATATGCCTTTGGCAACATCAAGACACACAAAGAAGGCAATCCCATAAGACCCATCATTTCACAAATACCTACCGCCACATATCCCATAGCAAAGAAACTAAATGAGCTTCTCACTCCTTACGTCCCAAGCACATACACACTTACTTCAGCCTCTGATTTCCTGGAAATCTTAAGGGATGCTCCTCCAGTAGAAAATGCCTCCATCGCATCGCTGGATGTGGAAAGTCTCTTTACCCACGTCCCAATAAATAAGACCATCGATTTCATCTTAAAACGAGTGTACCACAGCAATGGCACAAAGCCTCTTGACATCCCAGAAAACACCTTGAAAAAACTACTCGAAATTTGTACAAAAGAGGCCCCCTTCACCTCTCCCAGTGGACAGCTTTACAAGCAGATCGACGGTTGTAGCAATGGGAAGCCCTCTCGGTGTCTTATTTGCCAACTTTTATATGGGTACCATTGAAACCGAGGTCCTCGCAACAGCTCGACCCTCATTATACTGTAGATACGTGGATGATATCTTCGTACAATTAAAAGATATCGATGAACTACAAGACCTGAGGAATCGATTCATCGCAGCCTCAGACCTCAATTTTACTTACGAGGAAGAAAATAATGGATGCCTCCCCTTCCTTGATGTCCTCGTCACCGCTCGAAATACAGGCTTCGTAACTACAGTATACACCAAACCGACAAGCACTGGACTCTGCTTAAACGGAAATAGCGAGTGCCCGAAGCGCTACCTACAATCCACCATCGGCGCTTACGTTAGAAGGGCCCTCTCGCATTGCTCCACTTGGACACAAACCCACCAAGAACTGGAGAGAATCACACAAGTACTTATCAACAATGGATACGCAAACTCAGATGTATCACAAGCAATACAAACACATTTAAACAAATGGTACACCGACGAAGACAGAAACACCACAAGCGAAAAGAAACCTATAAAAATCTACTACAAAAGCCATATGTCCACAGAATACAAAGCAGACGAGAAGATCATAAAGGACATTATTCACAAGAATGTACTACCCACCGACCCAGCAAAACACATCCAGATCATCATATATTACAAGACAAAGAAGACATCCCAACTAATGATACGTAATCGCCCCAACACAACGAAAACAGAGTTACAAGAAGACCATGTTGTATACCAATATAGCTGCAATAGTGAGGAGTGTGGACCTCATTCTTACATTGGTATGACAACCACTAAGCTTACAAGACGCCTGACATGCCATTTGAGTAACGGATCCATAAAGTCCCACCATACTACCAAACTCAACAGACCACTAACAAGAAAAGATCTGGACCACAACACAACAATCATTGACAGAGAAAGAGATCCACGAAGGTTGCTACTCCTTGAAGCACTCTACATTCAAGCAAAGCAGCCATCAATCAACATCCAGGTGGAAGACCTACGGGTCTTGCCATCTAGCAAAAGACTAAGTGCTAAGCGACCAACGAACCCCATCGCTTCGCCCACTGGGAGAGACCACCCCCCCCGCGAGTGAAAACAACGCACGCTCATTGGCTACCATCCACCAATGAGCATCCAACTTTTCCTCGACACAGTGTCCATGATCCGTACATCCCATATATAACCTACACAGAAAACTTGACACATCATATCGCCCTGGAAGATGGAACAAGAGAGTTCCGAAACGTCGGCCAATATAAGAGATCTCCTAAACAGACTTACAGAAAATGATAAGTCAACTATTCGTCGTATAGAGACTATACGCAAGAAGATAATCAAAAATGAATCTTCAATAGCATTTAACCTCGTCTGCCTGCAAGAAAATATCCTACCTGGCTACACAAAAATATATATATATGTATATATATATATATGTATATATATGTATGTATATATATATGTATGTATATATATATATGTATGTATATATATGTATATGTATATATATATATATATATATGTATGTATATATATGTATATATATATTGTTTTATATATATGTATATATATACATATGTATATATATATATGTGTATATGCGTATATATATATATATACGTATATATATATATATACGTATATATATATATGTACGTATATATATATGTATATATATACGTATATGTATATGTATATATGTATATATATATGTATATATATATGTATATGTATATATGTATATATATATGTATATGTATATATGTATATGTATATATGTATATGTATATATGTATATGTAAATGTATATATGTATATATATATATATGTATATATATATGTATATACAGTGCTCGACAAAAGTTCGCGGCGCCTCAGCGAATCTAAACAAAAATGCACAAAAATGTAATTAATCATTATATTTATTGGATTTTTACTCACTAATACTTGGTTGGGAGTCTTTTGCGCTTTAACACAGCCTCAAGACGACGTGGAAGTGAAGCAGCTAGGTTGTGGAGGGTTGTAGGCTCAAAATTATCCCAGATTTCCTGAATGGCTGCCTCGAGTTTGGGTATAGAGCTGACGTCTTTGCCTTGTAACCTCTTCTTTATAATGTGCCACAAATTTTCAAGCTACCAAAAAAAAATGTACTGCAGACACTCTCTCACAATGACAGCCACATGGCAACTGAGTGGTGTTGTCTGGCATCTCTTCGTAAGACAGCAAGGGTAGTGAAGGAACAGAACCCTGGGGTGTTTGGTGAGGTGTCTGTGAGGACAGTGTCACGAAGGGTGCATGAGCTTGGGTACGTGAGTCACCAGCCTGTTGCTAAGCCACTTGTCACCAAGAAGCAGAAAGCCAGAAGGATTGAATTTGCCAAGAAATACTCTCACTGGACTGAGGACGACTGGCTTGACGTTTTGTGGTCTGACGAGGCCACCTTCAGTGTCACCTGTAACCGTGGTGCAAAGGTGTACCGGCGACATGGAAGTCAAGGGTACTGTCAAATTCCCTGATACTTTAATGGTGTGGGGCTGTTTCAGCGGCAAGGGCTTGGGGTCATTAGTAGTGTTACCCAAGAACTTAAAAGTGAACCAAAACGTGTACTTGGAGCTTCTGTGTGAAAATTTACCTGAATCATTTGAAAAAACAGGTGCCACAGTTTTTCAGCAGGACGGTGCCCCCTGCCACACTGCTAAATCCATCACTACTTGGCTCAACGACTGTGAAGTGAACTTTATAAAGGACTGGCCAGGTAATAGCCCTGATTTGAACCCAATTGAAAATTTGTGGCACATTATAAAGAAGAGGTTACAAGGCAAAGACGTCAGCTCTATACCCAAGCTCGAGGCAGCCATTCAGGAAGTCTGGGATAATTTTGAGCCTACAACCCTCCACAACCTAGCTGCTTCACTTCCACGTCGTCTTGAGGCTGTGTTAAAGTGCAAAGGACTCCCAACCAAGTATTAGGTGAGTAAAAATCCAATAGATATAATGATTAATTACATTTTTGTGCATTTTTGTTTAGATTCGCTGAGGCGCCGCGAACTTTTGTCGAGCACTGTATATACGTTATATGTATATATATATATATACGTTATATGTATATGTATATATATATATATATATATATATATATACAATGTATATATATATATATATATATGTGTGTGTGTGTGTACCGTATATATATTATATATATATATATGTATATATATATGTATATATATATGTATATATATATATTGTATATATATGTGTATATATATGTATATATATGTATATATATATATATATATATATATATGTATATATATGTATATATATATATATATATATGTATATATATGTATATATATGTATATATATTTATATATCTAGATATATATATATATGTATATATATGTGTGTATATATATATATATATATATATATATATCTATATGTATATATATATATATATGTATATGTATATATGTATATATATATATATATATATATATATATGTATATATATATATATATGTATATATGTATAATATATATATATGTATATATATATATGTATATGTATATATGTATATATATATGTATATATATATATATATATATATATATATATATATATATATATATATGTATATACAGGTAAACGTCGACTTACGATGGCCGCGACTTACGATTGTTCGACTTTACGATGACGACGACGACGACGACGATATGATAATTTAACCCCTTCCATACGGTGCCGCACACGTAGGCGTCATGAGGAGCAAGTGGATTCGCGACGCTGCCATATCGGCGTCTTGATTATATTTATTGTAGTCGCCCCTGTGTTTTTACATTCTCTCAAATGTGCCCTAAATCCCATTCTCTGTGGTTTTCAAAATTCGCGGGTGAAAGAGAGAACGATCGATATAAGCGGTGACTATATTTTATGATGCGAGTATTATTACGTCACGTCGTACGGCTGGCATTGGCTGCTGCCCGCGAGATTTAAGTCCCGTACTGAAAATACATATTATAGTGTTTGAATATGGTAAAAAGGATAAAAATAATTAAATAAACTACTGTACATGTTTAATAGGCTATATTCAGTATCTCTGGTGGTTAATATACAGGTAGGCTAGGTACAGTGACCACGGAACAGAGTGGGGATCGACTTACGATGAGATCGTCTTACGATGGCTCTATCGAAACCTAATGCCATCGTAAGTCGACGTTTACCTGTATATATATATATGTATATATGTATATATATATATACATATGTAATATATATATATATATATATATATATATATATATATATACATATATATATATGCATATATATATATATATATATATATATATATATATATATATATATATATATAACGTAGAAAACACTGTTGGAGTAGAAAAGACTGGAAACGGGGAATCTATATATTTCAATTGCAAACTGCAATCCTCTTCTTCTACTGAAGAGGATTGCAGTTTGCAATCGAAATATATAGATTCCCCGTTTCCAGTCTTTTCTACTCCAACAGTGGTTTCTACATTATTGACAAATGTGTGATTATATTTTTCACCTGTAATATATATATACTGTATATATATAGTATGTGTGTCTGTATATATATATATATATATTTTATTTCTTTTCTTTTCCTTCTTTTTCTTTCATAAAACAAGAATGGTAGAGTATTCTATTCCTGAGATTCAGATAATAGTAGTTGATAATAGTAATAATTTTTTGATCACTAAACACTTTTTTCAGATTATATATCTTTTAGAGCAAAGAGAAAAAAAAAAGGCCTATCCTTCCTTTTGTGAAGTGATGTTGTTTTCTGCAGAATGGGCATATAGTTTCAAGATTTGATTGCCTGACAAGAAATAATGGGTCTTTTTTTTTCAGAAACTATATTTTTCAATGATTCATCAACTCTCATGAACATTCTCAGGAGCAGTTTCTCACTCTCTCTCTCTCTCTCTCTCTCTCTCTCTCTCTCTCTCTTGCAGTATTGTTTTTTTTTTATTGCTTGCATTAAACTTGATTATCCTTATATGTCAAATAATTCAATGTATTCATTTCAGATGAGCCAACATTGTTATACCCATTCTTCTATAGACCAATGTACACTGTTTTGGAAGATGGTTGGACAGCTTTTCTGCCAGAGTCAGAGTTTTCCCGGCTTGTGCAATCAGGGGATGACTGGAGAATGTCTTATGTGAACAAAGATTACAAGGTTAGTTTGATATATACATCAGCATTGTCAGCGTCTTCATAGATGAGGTGCTGAGCTGGGAGAGGCAGTGAATGAGTTTCAATGAATGTGGAGTGGTTGCATGCTTTGACTCAGCCACCCTCCTCATGGGGAAAAGAGGGCCCTATGTGTGTATATGTATGTATGCACAGGTTATTTGTATCTTGAATCAATTGATAATGAATAGTTGCCTCGAGTTTCACAAAGTGGAAAACCAATAGCCCCACAGTGGAAGAAACTTTGGACTGCTGTTTGTGTTGTATTAGTGTGGGACTATCTCTCTGTTCCTGACTGAAAGTGGTAGGGGGAGGGGGGTAGTCACCAGTTGTCCACTGTTATTGATCCTTGTATCTTGAAAAAATATATAGATAAGATAATAGTCCATCTGTATTTAATTGACTTAAGACTAATTACAGGTGTGTCCATCCTACCCAAGTGCAATGGTTGTCCCAAAGAGTATCGATGACAATGAACTTGTGGCAATTGCTAACTTCCGTCAGGGTGGACGATTTCCAGTCTTGGCATACAGACATGAGAGCTCTGTAAGTATATATCAAGTTTGGGTACAAGGGAGCTTATATGTTGTTTGAAACTTTCTAAAATGTTGAGTGTCCAAAAGCTTATGTGTAAATTCAACCTCATGCCTACCAGTAACAGAATATCTTTTTACCACACTGAAATTGTTTTGTTCTGCATGAAGGGATTGAAAGGGAGGGGGTCACTGATTAAGTGAAGTGGCTTTGCTGTGGATGTACTGTGTCTTGCTACATTCCTTCTGACACAGGGCAGTGGGCAGGATACAGGGATGACCCGTCACCCATGAAGAGCTAAGATGAGAGGGAGGACAGGGTGGTAGAGGAGTGGAATGGATGGGAGTAGATACATACCTTTGATTTGGCTGCCTACTTTATGAGGGGGAAGAAGCTCTTGGTAAATAGATAGATTGAAATGATCTTATTTCATCCCCAGGTAACAAGTCATAATTTCTTTTTATTAGGTCAAAGTTAAACCAAGGGCATGGTTCATTAAATTCCACACCAGAAAGTCCTCTGTAAGGGGGGCCATTCCAGCTTCCCAATACAGGAGAGATTGTGACATAAAACCATATCATTATTTCTAGATCACATACAACTCCGTGAGTTGTATATCACAGTAAAAAAAGATTACCTCAAGTTTATGAAAGCAGGTGGAGATTCATTTTTGTTGGATACCCCCAATCATAACATAATATCTGTCACTGTTTCTACTAATTAGCCTCTTCAATATGAGTCAAATTCTTGCATGCAGCATTAGATGCCTGATGTACAAATATTTGTTGATGCATCACAATACTCACAATTTAAAATATAAAGTCAGAGCTTTATTATTCGTTCTCTAACTCTGACTATATTAATAAAATATACATATACCAAAGAATTTTTCTCCCTTACAAGGGAGGTACCCAAAAAATAAAAACTCCACTCCCACTGATTCCATCCCCACATACTCCACTCCCATTCTTATCTTGGCTCCTCCTGGATAATGGGTCATCCCTGCATCTCGCCCACTGCCCAGGGTCTGAAGGAGTGTTGCAAAACAGCACATCCACAGCAAGGCCAGTTCATGAAATCAGCAACACCCCCATATCCATCCCCTCATGCAGAGAAAGAGAAGATGGGGAGAAATCCCTTTGGGCTGCATCAAATTATTATTTTCACACATACTCCTTCACCCAACATCTCCCACCCACTCACTTTCATGCATCACAGCATCATACAAACACAACCATTCTCCTTCACCCCTGTCTTCTCTCTTCTCCCATCCTATCTCAACAGACATTCCCCTCTTTCCCAATGCCCCTTTTACCCCATCCATCCATCTCATCCTTGGTTGCCCATTCATGTTCACTCCTTCTACCCCTGCCTTCCACATGTCTTTTACTAATCTTTCTTCATTTATTCTTTCCATGTGTCCAAACCATCCCAATACTCTTTCATCAATCCTATCTCCCAACTCCCTTTCCACCCCTGTTCTCCTCCTCACCTCCTCATTACTCACTCTATCTAGCCTAGTAACCCCCATCATACTTCTCACACACCTCATCTCAAACACATTCAAACTCCTTCTCTCTTCCTCTCTTATGTGCTGTTGGCACAATCACCCCTTCATACATTCTCCTCTTAGCATCAATTCCCAAATGTCTACTTCCCATTACCTTTCTTAATCCCACAAGGCATTTACTTGCTTCTCTCAATCTACATTCTACCTCCACCTCCACTCATCCCTTTCCTGCCACATTTGCACTCAAGCATCTAAAACTATCTACTTCCTCCAGTCTCTCTCCCATAACACTTCCAGTCTGCTACCACATTCTCACCTTATACATCTCATCTCCTTACTTTTACCCACATTGATCTTCAACTTTCTTCTTTTGCACACTTTCCTAAACTCTGTCACTAACTTCCTGAATCCTTCCTCTGATCCTGCCACAAGTGCAGTGCTGTCAGCAAACAACAACTGGCTTATATCCCACTTTTCTCCATTTCCTTTAACCATCTCCAATCCTGATCCATTTTCCTTACTTTTACCTCTCACACCACCCCATCCATGTATAAGTTGAACAGCCAAGGTGATATAACACATCCCTGGCAAAGTCCCACCTATATCTCAAATTACTCACTCTCCATTTCTCATACATATACCAAGGCTTTTTCCCCTTTACAAGGGAGGTAGCCAAAAAGAAAAAGGCATAAAAACATTCCCACCCATTCCATCCCTGAATACACTCCACTCCCCTCCACTCTCCCTCTTATCATAGCACCTCCTGGATGATGGGTCATCCCTGCACCTTGTCCACTGCCCTGGGTCAGAAGCAGTGTCGCAAGACACAGCACATCCACAGCAAGGCCGCTTCATTAAATCGGCGACCCCCCCTCACCGTCCCCCCATGCATAAAAGGAGAAGGCAGGGAGAAATCCCCTCGGGCTGCGTCAAATTTTGCTCACATATACTACCTCACCCCCATCCCCCCACCTATTCCACCTCATGCATCACAACATCATCCATATAGAACCATTCTCCATTCACCCCTGTCTTCTGTCCTCTCCCATCCTTCCTCAACAGACATTCCCCTCTTCCCCAAAGCCCCCTTCACCCCATCCATCCACCTCATCCTAGGACGTCCCCTCATGTTCACTCCCTCCACATCTGCCTTCCATATCTCTTTTACTAGTCTTTCTTCACTCATTCTCTCCAAGTGTCCAAACCATCCTAATACTCTTTCATCAACCCTATCTCCCAACTCCCTTTCCACCCCTGTTCTCCTCCTCACCTCTTCATTTCTCATTCTGTCTAGCCTAGTAACCCCCATCATACTTCTCACACACCTCATCTCAAACACATTCAAACTCCTTCTCTCTTCCTCTCTTATGTTCCATGTTTCTGCCCCATATAGTGCTGTTGGCACAATCACTCCTTCATACAGTCTCCTCTTAGCATCCATTCCCAAATGTCTATTCCTCATTACACTTTTTAATCCACCAAGGCATTTACTCGCTTCTCTCAATCTACATTCTACCTCCACCTCCACTCCACCTTTTCCTGCCACATTTTCACCCAAGTATCTAAAACTATCCACTTCCTCCAGTTGCTCTCCCTTAATGCTCACTTCCAGACTACTGCCACTTTCACCCCTTGTACATCTCATCACCTTACTTTTACCCACATTTATCTTCAGCTTTCTTCTATCACACACTCTCCCAAACTCTGTCACCAACTTCCTCAATCCCTCCCCTGATCCTGCCACAAGCGCAGTGTCGTCTGCAAACAACAGCTGGCTCACCTCCCACTTTTCTCCATTTTCTTTAACTATCTCCAATCCCTGACCCACTACCCTTGCATTTACCTCTTGCACTACCCCATCCATGTATAAGTTGAACAGCCAGGGCAACATAATGCATCCTTGACCAAGTCCCACCTTTACCTCGAGCCATTCACTCTCTCCATTTCTAATCCTGACACAAGCTCTACTACTCTCATAAAAACTCTTGACAGCTCCTAGAAGCTTTCCTCCTATCCAATATATCCACAAAACCTCCCACAGTGCCTTTATATCTACCCTGTCATAAACCTTTTCCAGCTCCATAAAGGCCCAAAGAACATCCTCCCCCTTTCCTATAGCTTTCTCACATATCTGTGACAAAAATCTGATCTACACAACCTCTACCCATCCTAAAGCCACACTGTTCCTCACCAATTACTCCCTCTGCTCCTCTCCTAACCCTCTCAATCAAGATCCTCCCATAAGCCTTCCCAACTACACTTAACAAGCTAATCCCTCTCAAACTACTACATTCACACTTGTCCCCTTTTCCCTTGTAAAGTGGAACTATACAGGCGCTCCTCCAGTCCTCCGGCACTCTACCCTCTCTTCAGCAAACATTAAATAACCTCACCAGCCAGTCCACCATCACTGTACCTCCTTTTTTTAGACTTTCTGCATGGCATCCATCCAGACCAGGTGCCTTACCTGCTTTCATCATCTTAACAACTGCCTTCACTTCATCCTTCCTTATTTCTCCTCAATTTTCCTCACTCATCAGGGTCATTTTCTTAGCATTTCCCACTGCAGCTATCTTTCCCTCCCTATCCTCCTTCACATTTAGCAACTCCCTAAAATACTCTGCCCATCTTCCCCTTACTGCCTTCTCTTCCATTATCATCTCTCCATCTGCACCTTTTACCTTTTCTTCTCTACTTGATTCGCCTCCTCTTCCTCTCTTAATTTCTTTCCAAAACATCATTTTATTACTTTCAAATTTTTCCGTCATACTCTTACCCCATTTCACATCTGCTCTCCTCTTTGCCTCCTTTACCTTTTGCTTTACTTCTCTTTTCTTTTCTTTGTCCCTTGTCCTATTTTGTAACCAATCTGTGAAAGCTTGCTTCTTCTCTTCTACAACCTTCTTTGTTTCCTCATCCCACCATTCACTACCCTTCCTTCTATTTCCTCCTGTCCTTCTTGTTCCACACACCATCTTTGCACACTTTGTGACTCCCTCCTTGAACCATTCCCATTCCTCCTCCACTCCTAGCTCTACTCTATCCTTCACTCCCTCCCACTCCTCTTTCAGCTTCTTCTTGTACTCCTTCTCCTTTTCCTTTTCATTTAAAGAGTTCACTCTAAGCACCTCCCTACCTTTTGTCCCTTTCCTCTTCCTCCATCTATCCTCCACTCTCAACTTACCTTCCACCAAAAAATGATCTGATATTCCCCCACCCTCTCCCATTAGCACATGTACATCCTTAACTCTTCCTATCATAATCCTATTTACCACTACATAGTCCATTAACGCTGTCTACCAACCTTCCATCCACCACCCTCTCCCATGTGTACTTATGCTTGACTTTCTTCCGAAACACTGTATTTGCTATCATCAACTCTCTTTATAGACACATTTCCACCATCAACTCTCCACTACGATTCTTTCCTGGAACTCCACATTTCCCAACCACTCCATCAATTGGATCATTTCCTACACTAGCATTAAGGTCTCCCAATACTATTACATTGATATTTCTCCCTAAATCCTCTATGCACTCATTTAAATCTATCCAAAAAGCCTCCCTTTCTTCTATGCTCTTCTCACTGCCAGGCCCATATGCACTTACAAAAACCCACATCTCCTTTCCCAGTTCCACCTTCATCCACATTATCCTTGAGGAAACCTCCTTCCACTCCACTACACATTTACCTATCTCTTCACTTATTAGTATAGCCACCCCTTCCCTCCCTCGCCCTCTCTTCACTCCTGATAACCTCCCACTTACACTCGCCCTTCCCTTTCAGCTTAGTTTCACTCAAAGCCAACACATCCATCTTTCTTCTCACAAACACACTACCTATCTCTTCCCTTTTACTCTCATCTGTACCACATCCACGCACATTAAAAGACCCAAACCTTAGGGTGCTGATCGGAAAACTCCTAGACCCTCTTATGCCTTTACTTTTTTTTTTTAGGAATGCCCCCTGTGGGACTACAAGGAGAAGGATGCCTAGTCCCAATCCCCGTCCCTTTCTTCTCGCCTCTTACGATTCAAATGGAAATACTTGTTGGCAGTATTCTTTTCCCCCACCTTACTTTTACCCACATTTATCTTCAGCTTTTTTCTATCACACACTCTCCCAAACTCTCTCACCAACTTCCTCAATCCCTGCCACAAGCGCAGTGTCGTCCGCAAATAACAGCTGGCTCAACCTCCCACTTTTCTCCATTTTCTTTAACCATCTCCAATCCCTGACCCACCACCCTTGCATTTACCTCTTGCACCACCCCATCCATGTTCAAGTTGAACAGCCAGGGCGACATAACGCATCCCTGACAAAGTCCCACCTTTACCTCGAACCATTCACTCTCTCCATTTCTAATCCTGACACATGCTCTACTACTCTCATAAAAACTCTTGACAGCTAGAAGCTTTCCTCCTATCCCGTATATCCGCAAAACCTCCCACAGTGCCTTCCTGTCTACCTTGTCGTAAGCCTTTTCCAGATCCATAAAAGCCAAAAAAACATCTTTCCCCTTTCCTATAGCTTTCTCACATATCTGTCTTACCACTCTCTTACTACCACTGTCTTACTACTCTCGTAAAAACTTTTGACGACTCTTAACAGCTTTCCTCTTATTGACGAGTTAAACACCATATGAGGAGGGAGCCTTTATTTGTACGACGTTTCGCTTATTACAGCTTTTTCAAATACATATATCTGCAATACCTCCCACAATGCCCTCCTGTCTACCTTGTCATAAGCCTTTTCCAAAACCATAAGGACCAAAAAAATCCATACCTTTTCATAAAGTTTTCTCACATATCTGTCTTACCACAAAATCTGATCCACACAACCCCTACTTGCCCTAAACCCACAATGTCCCTCACCAATTACTTCCTCTGTTCCTCTCCTAATCTTCTCAATCAAAACCTTCCCATAAGCCTTCCCAACTACACTTAACAAATTCATCCCTCTGAAACTACTACTCTCACACTTGTCCCCTTTTCCATTGTAAAGTAGAACTATACAGGCACTCCTCCAGTCCTCCAGCACTCTACCCTCTCTTAAACAAACAATAAATAACCTTACCAGCCAGTCCACCATCATTGTACGTCCTTTTTTTAGACACTGCTTGACACCCATCCAACCCAGGTGCCTTACCTGCTCTCATCATCTTAACAACTGCCTTCACCTCATCTTTCCTTATTTCTCCTCCATTTTTCTTACTCATCACTGTCATTTTCTTAGCACTTTACACTGCAACTACCTTTCCCTCCCTATCCTCCTTCACATTTAGCAACTCCCTAAAATAATCTGCCCATCTTCCTCTTATTGGCGTTTCTTCCATTATTATCTCTCCATCTGCACCTTTTACCTTTTCTTCTCTACTTGATTCACCTCCTCTTCCTCTCTTAATTTCTTTCCAAAAATATTTTTATTACTTTCAAAGTTTCTGTCATACTCTTACCCCATTTCACATCTGCTCTCCTCTTTGCCTCCTTTATCTGCCTTACTTCTCTTTTCTTTTCTTTGTACCTCTCATAATTCTCTTGTCATATTTTGTAACCAATCTGTGAAAGCTTGCTTCTTCTCTTCCACAACTGCCTTTGCTTCCTCATCCCACCACTCACTACCTTTCCTTCTATTCCCTCCTGTCTCTCAGCTTCTTCTTATACCCATTCTCCTTTTCTTTCTCATTTAACCAGTTTACTTTAAGCATGTCTGTACCTTCTGTCCTTTTCCTCTTTCTCCATCTATCTTCCACTCTCAACTTAACTTCCACCAAAACATGATCTGATATTCCCCCACTCTCTCCCCTTAGAACATGTACATCCTTAACTCTTCCTACTATTCTCCTGCTTACCACTATGTAGTCCATTAATGCCCTATCTACCACCCATCCACCACCCTCTTCCATGTGCCCATGTGTACTTATGCTTGACGTTCTTCCTGAACACTATTTGCTATCATCAAGTCTCTAGACACGTCTCCACCATCGACTCTCCACTACGATTTTTCCTGGAACTCCATACTTCCCAACCACTCTGTCTATTGGTTCCTTTTCTACCCTAGCAATAAGGTCTCCCAATACCACTACATTGGCATTTCTCCCTAAACCCTCTATGCACTCATTTAAATCCATCCAAAGATCCTCTTTTCCCTCTACACTCGTTTGCCTACCAGGCCCATATGCACTTACAAAAACCCACATCTCCCTTCCCAGTTTCACCTTCATCCACAGTAACCTTGAAGAAACCTTCCACTCCACCACACGCTTATCTATCTCTTCACTTACTAGTATAGCCAACCCATCTCTCCCTCATCCTCTCTTCACTCCTGAGACCCTCCCAACTACACTCCCAATTCAAACTTGCCCCTCCCTCTCAACTTTGTTTCATTCACTGCCAACACATCCATCTTTCTTCTCACAAACATACTGCCAATCTCTTCCCCTTTACTCTCATCTGTACCACATCCATGCCCATTAAAAGACCCAAACCTTATGGTTCCGGTTGGAAAACTCCTCCCAGACCCTATTATGCCTTTGTTTTTTTTAGGGAATGTTGCCTTTGGGGCTACAGAAAGATGCCTAGTCCTATCCCCATCCCATTTTTGTTGCCTTTTACAACTCAAGTGGAAAGACTTTGTGGCAGTATTGTTTTCCCCCACCTCAGGGTTCAGCAAAATGAGAAAATGAATATTCATATAAGTGGTACAGGACAGTAACAAGAGTGGAGAATAGCATAATGGAGGGATAGTCGCAGTATAATAAAGTATCATAATTTCTCTATGAATAGAGATTTCCTCTACCACAGACAAAATGATGTGTGGCTCTGGTCCATAGGGGCACCCCATATAGACCCTAAAGTATCAGCTGCATGCTACTGAGCAGCTTTTAACCCCACAATAACATGCAACCACGATAATTCTTTGCCACATTGTGCCAAGTCATAGAATGTGAAAATAAAGATTAAAACTATAGGAAAAATATTGCCAGTACCCCACAATATATCCACACAATCATTTCTTAATAAACTGCCAAATTTTGTACAACTCATATGTGTACTATGTTTTAGGCTGTGCTTCTGCGTAGTGGACAGCCACTAACAACTCCAAATGGTAAGAGATGTAAGGAGGATGAGCGACTTCTTAGCCTTGTTCTAGGAAGAGGAAAGCGGGGCTATGTCATTGACACACGGACACAAAACCTCTCACAGTCTGCCAAGGTAATTATCAACATGAAACTTTCTTTAGTGCAGTTCAGATTTTAAAAGTCAATCAGGATTTAAAATATCTTTACCATGAATACAAGCAGGATGAGAACAATAGCCTTAAGCTGTCAGGACAGATTTAATCTAGAAGTATTAGGGAGATGGGTAGATGGAAAAATATTGGGATGGTTTGGGCACATGGAAAGAATGAGTGAAGAAAGACCAGCAAATAGAGTGTGAAAGGTGATAAAAAAATTTAGATGCAGTATAGTATTATTCATTATTAATTTTTTATATTCCAACAGCTTCGAGGTGGAGGATACGAATCAGAGCTTCATTATCCAAATTGGCGTCGTGTCCACAAACCCATTGACAGACATCATGTTCTTATTGATTCCTTCACAAAACTTATGGATGGTAATTCATATGCATTATTCCATCTCTGTAGTATATATATGTCTTGGAAATGGTTAAAGGAAATGGAGAAAAGTGGGAGGTGAGCCAGCTGTTGTTTGCGGACGACACTGCGCTTGTGGCAGGATCGGGGGAGGGATTGAGGAAGTTGGTGACAGAGTTTGGGAGAGTATGTGATAGAAGAAAGCTGAAGATAAATGTGGGTAAAAGTAAGGTGATGAGATGTACAAGGGGTGAAAGTGGCAGTAGACTGGAAGTGAGCATTAAGGGAGAGCAACTGGAGGAAGTGGATAGTTTTAGATACTTGGGTGCAAATGTGGCAGGAAAAGGTGGAGTGAAGGTGGAGGTAGAATGTAGATTGAGAGAAGCGAGTAAATACCTTGGTGGATTAAAGAGTGTAATGAGGAATAGACATTTGGGAATGGATGCTAAGAGGAGACTGTATGAAGGAGTGATTGTGCCAACAGCACTATATGGGGCAGAAACATGGAACATAAGAGAGGAAGAGAGAAGGAGTTTGAATGTGTTTGAGATGAGGTGTGTGAGAAGTATGATGGGGGTTACTAGGCTAGATAGAGTGAGAAATGAGGAGGTGAGGGGGAGAACAGGGGTGGAAAGGAGCTGGGAGATAGGGTTGATGAAAGAATATTAGGATGGTTTGGACACATGGAAAGAATGAGTGAAGAAAGACTAGTAAAAGAGGTATGGAAGGCAGATGTGGAGGGAGTGAACATGAGGGGACATCCTAGGATGAGGTGGATGGATGGGGTGAAGGGGGCTTTGGGGAAGAGGGGACTGTCTGTTGAGGAAGGATGGGAGAGGACAGAAGACAGGGGTGAATGGAGAATGGTTGTATATGGATGATGTTGTGATTGCATGAGGTGGAATGGGCGTGGGGACGGGAGGTGAGGTAGTATGTGTGAGCAAAATTTGACGCAGCCCAAAGGGATTTCTCCCCGTCCTCTCCTTTTATGCAATGGGGGGATGGAGAGGGGGGGGTCGCCGATTTAATGAAGCGGCCTTGCTGTGGATGTGCTGTGTCTTGCGACACTGCTTCTGACCCAGGGCAGTGGACAAGGTGCAGGGATGACCCGTCATCCAGGAGGTGCTCAGATAAGAGGGAGGGTGGAGGGGTGTGGAGTGTATTTAGGGATGGAATGGGTGGAAATGGTTTTATGCCTTTCCCTTTTTGGCTACCTCCCTTGTAAGGGGGGAAAAGCCTTGGAATATGTATGTATTATTTTTTAATAGTTCAGAAATATGCTGTTCATAAATTTAGTATGAATAGATATATAGGTAATTACTCTAGGATAAAGAGTGTTCAAAAAATATTAATTTTGTAAGAGGTTAGTGTTTCAAAGAAACTAATTCCTGGATGTTTCATAACCTAGGTTGTAGGGATTAATTGAAATAAGTACAGTACTTTCAAAGATTATCTTTTATGCTACTTGGGTTACAAGGGATTCCTTCATTAAAACAAATAGATGTAAGACTTAAAAATTCAGAGATTGTTGATGATGATATGGTTTAACATCACAAACTCCCCCCGAATGGGAGGGTAGTAATATATTATAATCATTACTGAACTACAAAAAAAGATAGCTTTCCAGAATGACACTTAACTTTTCAGCAATCAGGTATTCAACAGTGAAAGTATACATAAACAAAAATAAACAGGATGCTACTTTGTTTTATGGGTACCTCCCTTATAAGGGGGAAAAACCTTTGGTATATGTATGTAAGTATGCTATTTTATAATTTCATAATTGCCAGGAACTAATAAAAATAACTAGAAATTTTATATTATTGTTTTCAGGCATAAATGATAACAGCTCTGGAATGGACAAGTGGTTGAGTCGTTTAGAAAATTGTTCATGGATGAATAACATTAAAGAAACGCTAAATTGTGCCTGTTTAGTGGCTCAGTGCCTTGATCAGGTTAGTTCAAGTTTTATATAAATGTGCACCTCAGTATCTTCCTTTTCTGAATGTTGTTCATGAATTATTAGTTGAGTATTGCTTGCAAGATGTGTTAATATAAATTCCTCATTGTATATTCATGAGATGTACAAGGGGAGAGAGTGACAGCAGGCTGGAAGTGAGCATAAAGGGTGAAAGACTGGAGGAAGTTGTAGATACTTGGGTGCGAATGTGGCAGGAAAGGGAGGAGTGGGGGTGGAGGTAGAATGTAGATTGAGAGAAGCGAGTAAATGCCTTGGTGGATTAAAAAGTGTAATGAGAAATAGACATCTGGGAATGGATGCTAAGAGGAGGTTATATGAAGGAGTGATTGTGCCAACAGCACTGTACGGGGCAGAAACATGGAACATAAGAGAGGAAGAGAGAAGGAATTTGAATGTATTTGAGATGAAATGTCTGAGAAGTATGATAGGGGTTACTAGGCTAGATAGAGTGAGAAATGAGGAGGTGAGGAGGAGAACAGTGGTGGAAGGGGAGTTGTTGTTGTCGTTCCCTAGACTGTCTGTCCGAGCAGTCCCGTCTCCCCAAGGAATGCCACAGCCGAAACTGGGTTTTCCCACAAATCCTTTATAGAGTGTATATTGTGTTGTTTGTGTGCATAATTGTGTTGGGAGATAGGGTTGATGAAAGAGTATTGGGATGGTTTGGACACATGGAAAGAATGAGTGAAGAAAGATTAGTAAAAGAAATGTGGAAGGCAGAGGTGGAAGGAGTGAATATGAGGGAGCGTCCTAGGATGAGATGGATGGATGGATGGGGTGAAAGGGTCATTACAAAAGAGAGCAATGTCTGTGGAGGAAGGATGGGAGAGGACAGAAGATAGGGGTGAATAGAGAAGGGTTGTATATGGATGATGCTGTGATGCATGAGGGGGATGGGGGGTGAGGAAGTATGTATGAGAAAAATTTGATGCACCCCCAAGGGATTTCTCTCCATCTTCTTCTCTGCATGAGGGAATGGAGAGGGAGGTCGCCGAATTTATGAAACGGCCTTGCTGTGGATGTGCTGTGTCTTGCGACACTGCTTCTGACCCAGGTGTAGTGGACAGGATGCAGGGATGACCCGTCATCCAGGAGGTGCCAAGATAAGAGGGAGGAGGGTGGAGGGGAGTGGAATATATAGGAAATGGAATGGGTGCAAGTGGTTTCTATGCCTTTTTCTTTTTGGCTATCCCCAGTGTAAGGGGAAAAAAGCCTTTGGTATATGTATGTATATGTCCGTCTGGGGTATTGGCTGCATGTTATTGTGGCAAAGTAGCATGCAGTTGATAATTTAGGGTCTGTATGGGGCGCCCCTATGGACCAGAGCCACACATCATTTTGTCTGTGATAGAGGACAACTCTGTTCATAGAGAAATGATGACACTTTTATACTACAACTGTCCCTCCGTTATGCTGTACCCCAACCCCTTGTTACTGTCCTGTCCAGTTTCTCTGAATATTCATTTTCTTTTTCGCCTACCTTCCCTGTGGTGGGGGAAAAGAATACTGCCACCAAGTATGTCCACTTGGATCGTAAGAGGCGAGAAGAAAGGGACGGGGATTGGAACTAGGCATCCTTCCCCTTGTAGCCCCACAGGGGACATTCCTAAAAAAAAAAGTAAAGGCATAAGAGGATCTAGGAGTTTTCCAACCAGCACCCTAAGGTTTGGGTCTTTTAATGTGCGTGGATGTGGTACAGATGAGAGTAAAAGGGAAGAGATAGGTAGTATGTTTGTGAGAAGAAAGATGGATGTGTTGGCTTTGAGTGAAACTAAGTTGAAAGGGAAGGGCGAGTGTAAGTTTGGGAGTGTAAGTGGGAGGTTATCAGGAGTGAAGAGAGGGCGAGGGAGGGAAGGGGTGGCTATACTAGTAAGTGAAGAGATAGGTAAATGTGTAGTGGAGTGGAAGGAGGTTTCCTCAAGGATAATGTGGATGAAGGTGAAACTGGGAAAGGAGATGTGGGTTTTTGTAAGTGCATATGGGCCTGGCAGTGAGAAGAGTGTAGAAGAAAGGGAGGGTTTTTGGACAGATTTAAATGAGTGCATAGGGGATTTAGGGAGAAATGTCAATGTAATAGTACTGGGAGACCTTAATGCTAAGGTAGGAAATTATCCAATTGATGGAGTGGTTGGGAAATGTGGAGTTCCAGGAAAGAATCGTAGTGGAGAGTTGATGATGGAAATGTGTCTAGAGAGTTGATGATAGCAAATACAGTGTTTCAGAAGAAAGTCAAGCATAAGTACACATGGGAGAGGGTGCTGGATGGAAGGGTGGTAAATAGAGCGTTAATGGATTATGTAGTGGTAAATAGGATTATGAAAGGAAGAGTTAAGGATGTACATGTACTAATGGGAGAGGGTGGGGGAATATCAGATCATTATTTGGTGGAAGGGAGGTTAAGAGTGGAGGATAGATGGAGAAAGAGGAAAGGGACAAAAGGTAGGGAGGTGCTTAGAGTGAACTCTTTAAATGAAAAGGAAAAGGAGAAGGAGTACAAGAAGAAGCTGAAAGAGGAGTGGGAGGGAGTGAAGGATAGAGTAGAGCTAAGAGTGGAGGAGGAATGGGGATGGTTCAAGGAGGGAGTCACAAAGTGTGCAAAGATGGTGTGTGGAACAAGAAGGACAGGAGGAAAAGAAGGAAGGGTAGTGAATGGTGGGATGAGGAAACAAAGAAGGTTGTAGAAGAGAAGAAGCGAGCTTTCACAGATTGGTTACAAAATAGGACGAGGGAGTCATATGAGAGGTACAAAGAAAAGAAAAGAGAAGTAAAGCAAAAGGTAAAGGAGGCAAAGAGGAGAGCAGATGTGAAATGGGGTAAGAGTATGACAGAAAATTTTGAAAGTAACAAAAGATGTTTTGGAAAGAAATTAACCACTTCCATATGGTGACGCCTACGTAGGCATCATGAGGAGCAAGTGGGTATGCGATGATTCCGAAGTCGGTGTCTTGATTATATTCATTGTAGTCGTACCTACATAACCTCCATTCTCTCTAAACTGGCTTCATCATATTTTCTATGGTTATCAAAATTCACGGGTGAAAGAGAACGAACGATTGAGCACTGACTTTATTTTTTATAATGCGATTATTATGACCCAACATCGCACGTCGGGCAGCTAATGCTGCAAGACGTGCGATGTGCCCCGGAGTGAAGAGGTTAAGAGAGGAAGAGGAGGCAAATCAAGTAGAGAAGAAAAGGTAAAAGGTGCAGATGGAGAGATGATAATGGAAGAGAAGGCAGTAAGGGGAAGATGGGCAGAATATTTTAGGGAGTTGCTAAATGTGAAGGAGGATAGGGAGGGAAAGATAGCTGCAGTGGGAAATGCTAAGAAAATGACCGTTATGAGTGAGGAAAATGGAGGAGAAATAAGGAAAGATGAAGTGAAGGCAGTTGTTAAGATGATGAAAGCAGGTAAGGCACCTGGTCTGGATGGATGCCATGCAGAATGTCTAAAAAAAGGAGGTACAGTGATGGTGGACTGGCTGGTGAGGTTAGTTAATGTTCGCTGGAGAGAGGGTAGAATGCTGGAGGACTGGAGGAGTGCCTGTATAGTTCCACTTTACAAGGGAAAAGGGGACAAGTGTGAATGTAGTAGTTTGAGAGGGATTAGCTTGTTAAGTGTAGTTGGGAAGGCTTATGGGAGGATCTTGATTGAGAGGATTAGGAGAGGAACAGAGGGAGTAATTGGTGAGGAACAGTGTGGATTTAGGATGGGTAGAGGTTGTGTAGATCAGATCTTTGTGGTAAGACAGATATGTGAGAAAGCTATAGGAAAGGGGAAGGATGTTTTTTGGACTTTTATGGATCTGGAAAAGGCTTACGACAGGGTAGACAGAAAAGCACTGTGGTAGGTTTTGCGGATATATGGGATAGGAGGAAAGCTTCTAGGAGCTGTCAAGAGTTTTTATGAGGGTAGTAGAGCTTGTGTCAGGATTAGAAATGGAGAGAGTGAGTGGTTCTAGGTAAAGGTGGGACTTTGTCAAGGATGCGTTATGTCGCCCTGGCTGTTCAACTTATACATGGATGGGGTAGTGCGAGAGGTAAATGCAAGGGTAGTGGGTCAGGGATTGGAGATGGTTAAAGAAAATGGAGAAAAGTGGGAGGTGAGCCAGCTGTTGTTTGCGGACAACACTGCGCTTGTGGCAGGATCGGAAGAGGGATTGAGGAAGTTGGTGACAGAGTTTGGAAGAGTGTGTGATAGAAGAAAGCTGAAGATAAATGTGGGTAAAAGTAAGGTGATGAGATGTACAAGGGGTGAAAGTGGCAGTAGACTGGAAGTGAGCATTAAGGGAGAGTGACTGGAGGAAATGGATAGTTTTAGATACTTGGGTGCAAATGTGGCAGGAAAAGGTGGAGTGAAGGTGGAGGTAGAATGTAGATTGAGAGAAGCGAGTAAATACCTTGGTGGATTAAAGAGTGTAATGAGGAATAGACATTTGGGAATGGATGCTAAGAGGAGACTGTATGAAGGAGTGATTGTGCTAACAGCACTTTATGGAGCAGAAACATGGAACATAAGAGAGAAGGAGTTTGAATATGTTTGAGATGAGGTGTTTGAGAAGTATGATGGGGGTTACTAGGCTAGATAGAGTGAGAAATGAGGAGGTGAGGAGGAGAACTGGGGTGGAAAGGGAGTTGGGAGATAGGATTGATGAAAGAGTATTAGGGTGGTTTGGACACTTGGAAAGAATGAGTGAAGAAAGACTAGTAAAAGAGGTATGGAAGGCAGATGTGGAGGGAGTGAACATGAGGGGACGTCCTAGGATGAGGTGGATGGATGGGTGAAGGGGGCTTTGGGGAAGAGGGGACTGTCTGTTGAGGAAGGATGGGAGAGGACAGAAGACAGAGGTGAATGGAGAGTGGTTGTATATGGATGATGATGTGATGCATGAGGTGGAATGGGCGGGGGGAGGGGGGGTGAGGTAGTATGTGTGAGCAAAATTTGACGCAGCCCGAGGGGATTTCTCCCCGTCTTCTCCTTTTATGCATGAGGGGACGGAGAGGGGGGTCGCCGATTTAATGAAGCGGCCTTGCTGTGGATGTGCTGTGTCTTGCGACACTGCTTCTGACCCAGGGCAGTGGACAAGGTGCAGGGATGACCCGTCATCCAGGAGGTGCTAAGATAAGAGGGAGGGTGGAGGGGAGTGGAGTGTATTCAGGGATGGAATGGGTGGGAATGATTTTATGCCTTTTCCTTTTTGGCTACCTCCCTTGTAAGGGGGAGAAAGCCTTGGTATATGTATGTATGTATATTCAAGGTATCCTAAAGGTATCTCCAAAACTAGCATCAAACACACTACACCAGAACACAAGAAAATAATCAAAGAAATGAGTAAATTCAAACCTGAAAAAGCAGACACCTCCCCCCTCTTTCCACAGTAAAGACACAGACAGAAACAGCAATAAAGACACTAAAACTCCAAAGCAGAAGGTCCAGACAAGGCCTCAAACACCTGATCCAACATTCTATAAGTGCCCTAACTGATATTTTCAACTACTGGCTAAACAACAATATCCCAAATATTTTGAAAAAAAAAACTCACATAATGTCAGTCCTGAAACCAAACAAAGTGCCAGAGGACCCAGCATCATACAGACCAATATCACTACTATTGATAATATCCAACCTGATGGAAAGAATGGTTGTAGCAAGAATCAAAACAGAAACACCAAGTTCCCCATTTATGGTTGCTATTTACATAAACAAGGTTTTTGACAAGGTCCACTGACACATTCTGTCTGTTTGTATACCAAGGTCTTTTACCCCTTTGTAAGGGAGGAGCCAGCCAAGTAGAAGGCATGTACTCATTTGACTCCCATCTACCACCCTCTCCTCCCTTTCACCTTAGTTCCTCATGGAAGAAAGTTCCATCCCAGTCTCCTGCCCACTGCTCTGTGTCAGAAGCAATGCAGCAAGACACAGTACAATCATGGTAGGGCTGCGTCACCTTCTTAGCAAGCCCCATCCCCTGAGCTGTGCTCTCTTGGGGTAGTTTTAGTGTATTCTGTTTAGTGTATTCTGGTGGAGGAGGAATGGGGATGGTTCAAGGAGGGAATCTTAAAGTGTGCAAGGATGGTGTGTGGAACAAGAAGGACAGGGGGAAATAGAAGAAAGGGTAGTGAATGGTGGGATGAGGAAACAAAGAAGGTTGTAGAAGAGAAGAAGCGAGCATTCACAGATTGGTTACAAAAGAGGACGGGGGAGTCATATGAGACGTACAAAGAAAAGAAAAGAGAAGTAAAGCAAAAGGTAAAGGAGGCAAAGAGGAGAGCAGATGTGAAATGGGGTAGGAGTATGACAGAAAATTTTGAAAGTAATAAAAAGATGTTTTGGAAAGAAATTAAGAGAGGAAGAGGAGGCGAATCAAGTAGGGAATAAAAGGTAAAAGGTACAGATGGAGAGATGATAAAGGAAGAGATGGCAGTAAGGGGAAGATGGGCAGAATATTTTAGGGAGTTGCTAAATGTGAAGGAGGATAGGGAAGGAAAGATAGCTGCAGTGGGAAATGCGAAGAAAATGAGAGTGATGAGTGAGGAGAATGGAGGAGAAATAGGGAAGGATGAGGTGAAGGCAGTTGTAAAGATGATGAAAGCAGGTAAGGCACCTGGTCTGGATGGATGCCATGCAGAATGTCTGAAAAAGGGAGGTTCAGTGATGGTGGACTGGTTGGTGAGGTTATTTAATGTTTGCTGGAGAGAGGGTAGAGTACCGGAGGACTGGAGAAGTGCCTGTATAGTTCCTCTTTACAAGGGAAAAGGGGACAAGTGTGAATGTAGTAGTTTCAGAGGGATTAGCCTGTTAAGTGTAGTAGGGAAGGCTTATGGGTGGATCTTAATTGAGAGGATTAGGAGAGGAACAGAAGGAGTAATTGGTGAGGAACAGTGTGGTTTTAGGACAGGTAGAGGTTGTGTAGATCAGATCTTTGTGGTAAGACAGATATGTGAGAAAGCTATAGGAAAGGGGAAGGATGTTTTTTGGGCTTTTATGGATCTGGAAAAGGCTTATGATAGGGTAGACAGAAAGGCACTGTGGGAGATTATGCAGATTTATGGGATAGGAGGAAAGCTTTTGGGAGCTGTCAAGAGTTTTTATGAGAGTAGTAGAGCTTGTGTCAGGATTAGAAATGGAGAGAGTGAGTGGTTTGAAGTAAAGGTGGGACTTCGTCAAGGATGCGTTATGTCGCCCTGGCTGTTCAACTTATACATGGATGGGGTGGTGCGAGAGGTGAATGCTAGGGTAGTGGGTCAGGGATTGGAGATGGTTAAAGAAAATGGAGAAAAGTGGGAGGTGAGCCAGCTGTTGTTTGCGGACGACACTGCGCTTGTGGCAGGGTCAGAGGAGGGATTGAGGAAGCTGGTGGCAGAGTTTGGGAGAGTATGTGATAGAAGAAAGCTAAAGATAAATGTGGGTAAAAGTAAGGTGATGAGATGTACAAGGGGTGAAAGTGGCAGTAGACTGGAAGTGAACATTAAGGGAGAGCGACTGGAGGAAGTGGATAGTTTTAGATACTTGGGTGCAAGTGTAGCAGGAAAAGGTGGAGTGAAGGTGGAGGTAGAATGTAGATTGAGAGAAGCGAGTAAATGCCTTGGTGGATTAAAGAGTGTAATGAGGAATAGACATTTGGGAATGGATGCAAAGAGGAGACTGTATGAAGGAGTGATTGTGCCAACAGCACTGTATGGGGCAGAAACGTGGAACATAAGAGAAGAAGAGAGAAGGAGTTTGAATGTGTTTGAGATGAGGTGTCTGAGAAGTATGGTGGGGGTTACTAGGCTGGATAGAGTGAGAAATGAGGAGGTAAGGAGGAGAACAGGGGTGAAAAAGGATTTGGGAGATAGGGTTGATGAAAGAATATTAGGATGGTTTGGACACATGGAAAGAATGAGTGAAGAAAGACTAGTAAAAGAGGTATGGAAGGCAGATGTGGAGGGAGTGAACATGAGGGGACGTCCTAGGATGAGGTGGATGGATGGGGTGAAGGGGGCTTTGGGGAAGAGGGGAATGTCTGTTGAGGAAGGAAGGGAGAGGACGGAAGACAGAGGTGAGTGGAGAATGGTTGTATATGGATGATGTTGTGATTGCATGAGGAGGAATGGGCGGGGGGATGGGGGGTGGGGTAGTATGCGTGAGTAATTTTTGACGCAGCCCGAAGGGATTTCTCCCCGTCCTCTCCTTATATGCAAGGGGGGACGGAGAGGGGGGGTCGCCGATTAAATGAAGCGGCCTTGCTGTGGATGTGCTGTGTCTTGCGACACTGCTTCTGACCCAGGGCGGTGGGCAGGGTGCAGGGATGACCCGTCATCCAGGAGGTGCTCAGATGAGAGGGAGGGTGGGAGGGGTGTGGAGTGCATTTAGGGATGAAATGAGTGGGAGTGTTTTTATGCCTTTCCCTTTTTGGCTACCTCCCTTGTAAGGGGGAAAAAGCCTTGGTATATGTATATGTATGTATGTATGTTATTATCCTTACCATTTTATTTTGTGCTATTTGTAGAGTACCCATTGTGGGTTACCTGGGGGCCACAGGGAAAGAAAAACCATGGGCAATTGATTTGTAGGGAACAGAGCTGTGGAAGCACAGTTGAATGTGGTTCTCATGAGCTGTTTGTAAACTGTGATAAGTGTTTCTTTCTTGCAGCTAAAAGCTGTGTTTGCTACTTATCTTTGCATGCTTATTTGCTTACTGATTTTCACCAGTAGATCCTTGATGTAAAGGCTAAAGGACATGTGCATATTAAAAGTGAGGGTTTGGATCTTTGGGTATTTGTCCAATGGTAGAAGCTACCCATACAATTTAACTGTTGAATGTTTCTTTGAATCATGATTGTCCACCTTAATGATCTGTTTGGATAGTACATGTCAAGGGCTTTGACACAGCCCCAGACATGTACTTATACACTGAAATATATGATAACCAAATGATAAAAATTATTTCATCAATAGGAGTGAGTTTTGTCTTAATGAAACATTTTGTTTTTGAATTTCATCTCAGGAAGGAGCCTCTGTTCTTGTCCATGATACTGATGGACTAGATTCAACATTGCAGGTCACATCACTTGCACAGATTATCCTCAATCCAGATTGTAGGACAGTCCGAGGGTAAATCTCTTTAAGTGTTGTTTGACATTTGACAGGAAAGGAATTATAACAAGAATTTAAACTTGCATGAGGGAAAGAAGTTAAAGTATAATTTGTGGACAGTAGATATGCTGAAAGCCCTTTGAATGATACAGGATGACCCTTCATCCACAAGGAACTAAGATAAATGGGATATAGATTACAGGTGGGAGTGGGATGAGTGGGGGTAGGTGCACGCCATGGTTGGGCACCTCCTGAGGGAAGAAGCCTATTGATGTATAGATAGACATATTTTCCAATCAAGTCCTATGTTACCACTAATAATTTTACAGGTTTGAAGCACTTATTGAGAGAGAATGGCTGCAAGGAGGCCATCCATTCGCCCTCAGGCACCAGAAGTCTTGCTACACGCCAAGCAACCAGAGGACAAAGGGAACCCATTCCCCTAGCTTTCTTCTTTTTCTGGATTGTGTCCATCAGATCTATTCTCAGTTCAGCTGCAGTTTTGAATTTGGGGAAAGCTTTCTTATTATGCTTTTTGAGCATTCATATTCATCACAGTTTGGTAAGTAGTATAGAATTTGTTGTTGAAATAGAGAAAAGTTCTAAAAGTGAAATTAGTAGATACAGGAGTCCCTCAAATAACACGGGGGTTAGGTTCCTGAAATTACCGCATATGACCAAATCTGCATATGCTGACTTTCCATATTAAATACAGAGAACCGTATGTATGTGTATGTGTACGTGTGTGTGTGTGAGGTGTGTGTGTGTATTTACCTAGTTGTATTTACCTAGTTGTATTTTACGGGAAGGGGAGCTATGCTTGTGGGGTCCCGTCTTCATTTCTCATTTTATCTAAACAATTTTTAAATTCATGTATTGTTTTTGCACACACCACTTTCTCATCTAACTTGTTCCAACTGTCTATTACTCTGTGAGGAAAGCTGTTCTTTTTCAAATCTCTTCTATAGCTGTCTTTTTTTATTTTCTTTCCGTGTCCTCTTGTATTTCTGTCATCCCATTTTATCAGATTCTCTCTATCAGTAATTTCTATGCCTTTCATGATTCTGTAAATATCTATCAAATCTCCTCTCTCTCTTCTTTGCTCTAGTGTCTGTAGTTCAAGTTTTTCTAGTCTCTCTTCATATGATAGTTTTGAGAGTGTTGGTGCCAGTTTTGTAATTGCTCTTTGTATTCTTTCAAGTTTTTTTATACATTTTTTTGTACTTGGTGACCATATTGTTGCTGCATATTCTAATCTTGGTCTTATCAGGGTGATTAGGATTTTCCTCACCATTTCTTCATCCAGGTATGTAAATGCCACTTTGATTGTTCTTATTAAATTATAAGTTTCTCCAAAAATCTTATTTATATGTTTTTCAGGTGACATATTATTCATAACAATGACTCCCAGGTCCTTCTCATTTTCTACTTTTTTTATTCCTTCTTCTCCCAAATTATATGATCCTGTTATTCTGTTTTTGCTTTTTCCAAATTCCATTATACTACACTTTTTTGTATTGAACTCCATCTCCCACTTCCTACTCCATTCTTGTACTTTATTTAGATCTCTCTGTAGTGATTCACAATCTTCTTCAGTTTTCACTCTTTTCAGTAGTTTTGCATCGTCTGCAAAGAAGCTCATATAGCTTTCAATTCCTTCATCCATATCATTAATATATATAGCAAACATTATTGGGGCCAGGACTGTTCCCTGCGGGACACCGCTTATTACTTCATTCCATTTTGAGTGCTGGTTTCTTATCACTACTCTCATTTTTCTTTCTTGCAAAAAGTCTTCCATCCAATTTAGTAATTTACCTTGTATTCCTCCTTCAGATTCTAGTTTCTTAAGCAACTTCTTATGTGGTACTTTGTCAAAAGCTTTTTTTAGGTCTAGAAATGCACAATCAGCCCATCCATCTCTTTCTTGTATTATATCTATTAGCCTTGAATAGAAACATATTAAATTGGTGACGCATGATCATCCTTGTCTGAATCCAAATTGCCTTGGATTTAGTACGTTGTTTTTTTCCAAGTATTTTACCCATCTATTTTTGATAATTCTTTCACAAATTTTTGCTATTGTACTTGTTAGAGAGACTGGTCTATAGTTGGTAGGTTCTTCTTTATTTCCTCCTTTATATATAGGTACTATATTTGCTTTTTTCCAATCTTCTGGAACTTTTCCTTCTTTCAAGGAACTGCTTATTATGCTATGTATTTTGTCTACCAGTTCATTCCTGCATTCTTTCAGAATCCAGTTTGCTATTTCATCTGGTCCATGTGATTTTCTGACATCAAGATTACTCAAGTGTATCAATATTTCATTCTTTGATACTTCTATTTTTTCTATAGGGGGGACTTTCTCTTTCCATTCAATCTCTTCAGGTTGTATGTTCTCCCTTGTAAACACTGATTTAAAATGTTTGTTCATAATTTCCGCCATTTCCATTTCCTCAGTGTATTCAACTCCCCCTTGTCTTAATTTCTCTAAGTCCTGTTTGTTTTTCAGTTTATTGTTTACAAATCTGTAGAATAGTTTTGGTTGATCTTTACATTTTTCTATGACTTCTTTTTCATATTTTCTCTTTTCCTCTCTGCATGTTTGTACATATTCATTTCTATAACTGGTATATTTTGTCCATTTTTCAGGTTATGTCTTTTTTCCATCTGGTCCAGGCTTTGTCTCTTTTGTCTTTTAACTCCCTACAACTTTTGTTGTACCAGCATTTTACATATTCTTTTTCTTGTTTTTGTCTTGGGACATACTTTTCCACTCCTTTTTTGTAAATTTTTGTCAAAATATTCCATTTCTTTTCCACTGATGTTTCTTCTTTGTATATTTCTTCCCAGTTTTCTTGTTGAAATAATTCTCTTATTTTATCAAAGTTTGTTTTTTCATACATCATTCTTCCTTTTCTATATTGTTCATTTCTTTTCATATATTTTTCTTCATTAAGTTCCAGTTCAATCAATATGTGGTCACTTTTACCTATTGGTGTTTTATATTCAATCTTGTCCACTATTCTAGGTTCAGATGTAATTAATAAGTCTAGTCTCGATGGTTCTTCTTCATTTCTATACCTAGTGTTCTCCTGTATCCATTGTGTCATTGTGTGGTCAATAATCATCTCAAGTAGAGCGTTTCCCCATGAGTCGTCTCCACCCTTTACTGTCATTTCTTCCCAGCAGATTTCTTTGCAATTAAAGTCGCCCATTATAACTATTCTTCCTCCATCTTCCATTATTTTATTTAATGTTATCTTTGTGTCCTCTAACATACTTTTATGTTCACTCTCCTCCCATGAGGCTGTTTTTGGAGGCACATAATTTATCACAAATTTTCTGCTCTTCTTATCTCTGTCTTCCACTTCTATCATAATCATCTCTACTGTATTCTTTCCATATATGACACCTTTCACGTTTATATCCTTCTTAGTCAGGAACATAACTCCACCCCCTTGCTTTTTCTCTCTGTTTCTAATCCAATAATTGTATGCATCATGTCCTACACTGTTGGGTGGTAGTGGGCCTTTTAATTTTGCTTCTACAATTCCCATTATGTCCGGTTCTTTTTCCTTCAAATAATCATTCAGCTCATTCAATCCTGTTATTAATCCATCTATATTTGTGTAAGACACTCTTAGTTTTCTGCCACTTCCATTGTGTTCTCTGTTTCCCTTATGTTTTTCTTTTGTATGTCGAACTTCCTTAGTTTCATGTTCACTACTCTCCAATAGAATCTCTCTTTCTCTGACTCCGTTCTGTTCTTGTTTTTTGCCTTAGCTTCCAGTCTTTTCTGCTTTTCTTCCTCTCTTTCCTCTTTATTCATTTCTCTTTTTATCCATATCTTTTTGTATTGTTCACTTGTTGCTAGTTTCCCTGTTTTGGATAAGATATTCTCTGCCGTTGTTTGTGACCTGAATTTAATCTTAATTGGTCTGGTCTTATCTGTGCTATACTTTCCGAGTCTAAATTTCTCTTCGATTTGTTTCATAATTTCTGGTTCATCTTCCTGAACTGATTCTAGTAATTGGCTTACTTTTTCATTTTCCTCTTTGATTCTTGTGGTTCTATCTGTGTTGTGTTTCTCTTCCATTCCTAATATAATTATACATTTCTTCTTGTCTGCTAATTCTCTTACTATATTCTCCTTTTGTCTCATCACTTTAATAACTGAGTCTTCAGTATGTTCTTTCAATTGCTGTTTGACTATGTCAGTGAATGAAACCTTATTTCCTTCATGGGTTTTCTTCCAATTTTTAGTTTCTTTAGCTATTGTCTCTCTGTTTTCTTTACTATTCTTCTTCAATTCCTCATTCTCCACCTTTACTTCTCTTAACTGTCTTTTTAGGTCTTCTATTTCATCAGTTAAGTTTTTATTCGCCTTTTCTAGTTCTTCCAATCTTTCAACCCTTTGTAAAATGGTGTTCATATGACCTAACCTACTCTCCAAGTCCTCGATCACCTTATCAACCTTCTTCTCTAGTCTTGTCAGTCGGGGGGGGTTTGTGTCCCCCCCACTCTCTTTAAATCCCTTGAAAATATTCTCATCACTTTCTACTGTATTGTTCCTATCTATACTTCTAATCTTTACATTCTTATTAGACATTCCGTCGTCCTCCAGCTCGTCTTGCGGTCGCTTGTTTACTTTTCGGCGGTCTGTTAGGGCCAAGTCCTCTACTTCCTCATTTCCTTCCATTTCCCCAGCAATCCCTCCCCTTTTCCTCTTTCCTTACTTTCCCACTACCCCACGAGCAATTTCCCCCCACCCTGTAAATACAAAAAGGCACTTCTCTTTGCGTTGGGATCCACAATCGGCACTTTTCTTCAGAACGTTCTTCAAGCCGTCCGTTCGTTGAAAGTGTGTGTGTGTGTATTTACCTAGTTGTATTTACCTAGTTGTATTTTACGGGAAGGGGAGCTATGCTCGTGGGGTCCCGTCTTCATATCTCATTTTATCTAAACTATTTTTAAATTCATGTATTGTTTTTGCACACACCACTTTCTCATCTAACTTGTTCCAACTGTCTATTACTCTGTGAGGAAAGCTGTTCTTTTTCAAATCTCTTCTATAGCTGTCTTTTTTTATTTTCTTTCCGTGTCCTCTTGTATTTCTGTCATCCCATTTTATCAGATTCTCTCTATCAGTAATTTCTATGCCTTTCATGATTCTGTAAATAGCTATCAAATCTCCTCTCTCTCTTCTTTGCTCTAGTGTCTGTAGTTTAAGTTTTTGTAGTCTCTCTTCATATGATAGTTTTGAGAGTGTTGGTGCCAGTTTTGTGATTGCTCTTTGTATTCTTTCTAGTTTTTTTATACATTTTTTTGTACTTGGTGACCATATCGTTACTGCATATTCCAATCTTGGTCTTATCAGGGTGATTAGGATTTTCCTCACCATTTCTTCATCCAGGTATGTAAATGCCACTTTGATTGTTCTTATTAAATTATAAGTTTCTCCAAAAATCTTATTTATATGTTTCTCAGGTGATATATTATTCATAACAATGACTCCCAGGTCCTTCTCATTTTCTACTTTTTTTATTCCTTCTTCTCCCAAATTATATGATCCTGTTATTCTGTTTTTGCTTTTTCCAAACTCCATTATACTACACTTTTTTGTATTGAACTCCATCTCCCACTTCCTACTCCATTCTTGTACTTTATTTAGATCTCTCTGTAGTGATTCACAATCTTCTTCAGTTTTCACTCTTTTCAGTAGTTTTGCATCATCTGCAAAGAAGCTCATATAGCTTTCAATTCCTTCATCCATATCATTAATATATATAGCAAACATTATTGGGGCCAGAACTGTTCCCTGCGGGACACCGCTTATTACTTCATTCCATTTTGAGTGCTGATCTCTTATCACTACTCTCATTTTTCTTTCTTGCAAAAAGTCTTCCATCCATTTTAGCAATTTACCTTGTATTCCTCCTTCATATTCTAATTTCTTAAGCAACTTCTTATGTGGTACTTTGTCAAAAGCTTTTTTTAGGTCTAGAAATGCACAATCAGCCCATCCATCTCTTTCTTGTATTATATCTATTAGCCTTGAATAGAAACATATTAAATTGGTGACGCATGATCGTCCTTGTCTGAATCCAAATTGTCTTGGATTTAGTACGTTGTTTTTTTCCAAGTATTTTACCCATCTACTTTTGATAATTCTTTCACATATTTTTGCTATTGTACTTGTTAGAGAGACTGGTCTATAGTTGGTAGGTTCTTCTTTATTTCCTCCTTTATATATAGGTACTATATTTGCTTTTTTCCAATCTTCTGGAACTTTTCCTTCTTTTAAGGAACTGCTTATTATGCTATGTATTTTGTCTGCTAGTTCATTCCTGCATTCTTTCAGAATCCAGTTTGCTATTTCATCTGGCCCATGCGATTTTCTGACATCAAAATTACCCAAGTGTGTCAATATTTAATTCTTTGTTACTTCTATTTCTTCCATAGGGGGGACTTTTTCTTTCCACTCAATCTCTTCAGGTTGTATATTTTCCCTTGTAAACACTGATTTAAAATGTTTGTTCATAATTTCTGCCATTTCCATTTCCTCAGTGTATTCAACTCCTCCTTGTCTTAATTTCTCCAAGTCTTGTTTGGTTTTCAGTTTATTGTTTACAAATCTGTAGAATAGTTTTGGTTGATCTTTACACTTTTCTATAACATCTTTTTCATATTTTCTTTTTTCCTCTCTGCACTTTTGTACATATTCATTTCTATAACCAGTATATATTTTCCATTTTTCAGGTCTTCTGTCTTTTTTCCATCTGGTCCAGGCTTTGTCTCTTTTGTCTTTTAACTCCCTACAACTTTTGTTGTACCAGCATTTTACATATTCTTTTTCTTGTTTTTGTCTTGGGACATACTTTTCCACTCCTTTTTTGTAAATTTTTGTCAAAATATTCCATTTCTCTTCCACTGATGTTTCTTCTTTGTATATTTCTTCCCAGTTTTCTTGTTGAAAGAATTCTCTTATTTTATCAAAGTTTGTTTTTTTCATACATCATTCTTCCTTTTCTATATTGTTCATTTCTTTTCATATATTTTTCTTCATTAAGTTCCAGTTCAATCAATATGTGGTCACTTTTACCTATTGGTGTTTTATATTCAATCTTGTCTACTATTCTAGGTTCAGATGTAATTATTAAGTCTAGCCTCGATGGTTCTTCTTCATTTCTATACCTAGTGTTCTCTTGTATCCATTGTGTCATTGAATGGTCAGTAATCATCTCAAGTAGAGCATTTCCCCATGAGTCATCACCACTCTTTACTGTCATTTCTTCCCAGCAGATTTCTTTGCAATTAAAGTCGCCCATCATAACTATTCTTCCTCCGTCTTCCATTATTTTAGTTAATGCTATCTTTGTGTCCTCTAACATACTTTTATGTTCACTCTCCTCCCATGAGGCTGTTTTCGGAGGCACATAATTGATCACAAATTTTCTTCTCTTCTTATCTCCATCTTCCACTTCTATCATAATCATCTCTACTGTATTCTTTCCATATATGACACCTTTCACGTTTATATCCTTCTTAGTCAGGAACATAACTCCACCCCCTTGTTTTTTCTCTCTGTTTCTAATCCAATAATTGTATGCATCATGTCCTACACTGTTGGGTGGTAGTGGGCCTTTTAATTTTGTTTCTACAATTCCCATTATGTCCGGTTCTTTTTCTTTCAAATAATCATTCAGTTCATTCAATCCTGTTATCAATCCATCTATATTTGTGTAAGACGCTCTTAGTTTTCTGCCACTTCCATTGTGTTCTCTGTTTCCCTTATGTTTTTCTTTTGTATGTCGAACTGCTTTATTTTCATGTTCACTACTCTCCAATAGAATCTCTCTTTCTCTGACTCCGTTCTTTCCTCGTTTTTTGCCTTAGCTTCGTCTTTTCTGCTTTTCTGCCTCTCTTTCCTCTTTATTCATTTCTCTTTTTATCCATACCTTTTTATATTGATCATTTGTTGCTAGTTTCCCTGTTTTGGATAGAATTTTCTCTGCCGTTGTTTGTGACCTGAATTTAATCTTAATTGGTCTGGTCTTATCTGTACTATATTTTCCGAGTCTGAATTTTTCCTCAATTTCCTTTATAATTTCTGGTTCATCTTCCTGGACTAATTTTAATAAACTGCTTACTCTTTCATTTTCCTCCTTGATTCTTGCGGTTCTATCTGGGTTATGTTTCTCTTCCATTCCTAATATAATTATACATTTCTTTTTGTCAGCTAATTCTCTTACTATATTCTCCTTCTGTCTCATCACTTTAATAACTGAGTCTTCATTATGTTCTTTCAATTGCTGTTTGACTATGTCAGTGAATGAGACCTTATTCCCTTCTTGGGTTGTCCTCCAATTTTTAGCTTCTGTATCTATTTTCTCTCTGTTTTCATTACTATTCTTCTTCAATTTCTCATTCTCCTCCTTTACATTTCCTAACTGTCTTTTTAGGTCCTCTATTTCTTCAGTTAAGTTTCTGTTTGCCTTCTCTAGTTGTTCCAACCTTTCAATTCTTTGGAAAATGGAGTCAACATTACCTAACTTACGTTCCAAGTCCTCTATCACCTTATCAACTCTCTCCTCTAGTCTTATCAGTCGGGGGGGAGGGGTTGTGTCCCCCCCACCCTCTTTAAATCCCTGGAACATATTCTCGTCACTTTCTACTGTATTGCTCCTCTCTATACTTCTAATCTTTACATTTTTATTAGACATTTCATCCTCACTCAGCCTTTTGTTTACCTTTCGCTTGTCTGGCTGGGCCAAGTCTACTCCCTCCTCATTTCCTTCCATTTCCCTCAGTAATCCCTCCCCTTTTCCTCCTGCCCACTACTCCACGAGCAAGTTCCCCCCCACCCTGTAAAAACACTAGGCACTTCTCTTTGCGTTGGGATCCACAGACTTCAGTTTTCTTCAGAACGTCATCCAAGCCGTCCATTCGCTGAAGTGTGTGTGTGCGCGTGTATGTGGTGTATGTATGTGGCGTTTGTGGCGTATGTATGTGTTTGTGCGTATATACATGTGTGTGTATGTGGCGTATATACATATGTGTGTGTATGTGGCGTATACACATGTGTTTGTATGTATGTGGCGTATGTATATGTGTGTGTATGTGGCGTATGTATGTGTGTGTGGCGTGTGTGTGTGTGTGTGTGTGTGTGTGCGTGCGTGCATGCGTGCATGTGTCTGTGTTCACATGTACAAGTAAGCATGTACGTGCGTATGTCTGTGTTCGTATTTGTGTGTACACGCACGCACATTCACAACATACACTGGTTGTCTAACACGTGTCTACGTGTGTGTCTACATGTGAGTAAGCATGTATATGTCTGTTTTTGATCTCCCAAACCACCACCGCCAGTAACAACAAGAACCTCATAAGAGAAATTAAGACACGACAAGCGCAGTCATTATCAGACTTATTAGTTGTGTTCCAAACGAAAGAAACATTACACTTCAACAGGTTAGGGCAGTAAAATTTCATATAGCACGGCGCAGGTGGTGGAAGCAACAAGCTAAAGCTTGTTGGCTACCCCCCTACCACCCCCTACTCCCACTCTCCTCCCCTCCCTCCCTCCTGCATCAGTACCCGGAAGTTGACACGTGACCGGAGGCAGCCACCCATGGCTATCCCCTCGCCCCACACCCTTGTTTGAGCAGTTCCCAATGTACATAATGACCGTGTTATATGAGGATTGACTGTATATGTTAAAATAGAAAGCAGTCACCACAAATGTTTGCGATGTTGCCGCGTGTGTGCGTATGCGTGCCCGACTCAGCGCGAATTTTAAAACGGTTCTCTACATTTGAGATGGTTTTGAAATAAAATCCGCGTATGATTGAATCCGTGTTATTCGAATCCGCGTTATTTGAGGGGCTCCTGTATAGTGAAATAAATTATTTGTGGATGCTTGCTGGCCAAACGGGTTAACCCTTAGCACACGATGACGCCAATGTCGATGTCATGAGGTGTGGGTAGGTATATAAGGATGTCAGTGTCCTGATTACATTTATTTCATAGCAGTAGCTGAGTGATCCCCACATTCTGTGAACAGACTTGATCCCGTTTTCTGTGGTTATCATCATTCTTGCGACACTGCCTCTGACCCAGGGCAATGGACAGGATGCAGGGATGACCCGTCATCCAGGAGGTGCCAAGATGGGAGGGAGGGAGGAGGGTGGAGGGGAGTGGAATATATAGGAAATGGAATGGGTGCAAGTAGTTTCTATGCCTTTATCTTTTGGGCTACCCCCCATGTAGGGGGAAAAAGCCTTTGGTATATGTATGTATGTATGTATGTATCAACATTCAGGATGAAATAGGAGTATTACAGCTGTAACTTAATATTTTATAACATGCATATATTGATGCATCATCAAATTATCATACATCAGGTGCAAGAGTATTCAACTTCTATTGAAAAGGTTAACCACTTCCATATGGTGACGCCCACGTAGGCGTCATGAGGAGCAAGTGGTTACGCGATGATGCCGACGTCGGCGTCTTGATTATATTTATTGTAGTCATACCTACGTAACCTCCATTCTCTCTAAACTGGCTTCATCATATTTTCTATGGTTATCAAAATTCACGGGTGAAAGAAAACGAATGAATGAGCACTGACTTTATTTTTTATAATGCGATTACAGTATTATGAAGCAACATCGCACGTCAGGCAGCTAATGCTGCCAGACGTGCGATGTGCCCTGGAGTGAAGAGGTTAAGGAATTGCTTCTTGTTGCAGAAGTTGAGGTAATGTTGGTTTGAACCCTGCCACTGGCAAGTTGAACCAAGAGCATGGTTCATTAGATTCTATGCTACAAAGTCCTCTGTAAGGGGCACCATCCTAGCTTTCTGATAGAGGTACTTCACAACATTCAACTGAATCAAAATCATTTGGTGAGGAACAGTGTGGTTTTAGGACGGGTAGAGGTTGTGTATTTCAGATTTTTGTGGTAAGACAGATATGTGAGAAAGCTATAGGAAAGGGGAAGGATGTTTTTTGGGCTTTTATGGATCTGGAAAAGGCTTATAACAGGGTAGACAGGAAGGCACTGTGGGAGGTTTTGCGGATATACGGGATAGGAGGAAAGCTTCTAGGAGCTGTCATGATTTTTACGAGAGTAGTAGAGCATGTGTCTGGGTTAGAAATGGAGAGTGAGTGAGTGGTTCGAGGTAAAGGTGGGACTTCGTCAGGGATGCGTTATGTTGCCCTGGCTGTTCAACTTATACATGGATGGGGTGGTGCGAGAGGTAAATGCAAGAGTGGTGGGTTAGGGATTGGAGATGGTTAAAGAAAATGGAGAAAAGTGGGAGGTGAGCCAGCTGTTGTTTGCGGACGACACTGCGCTTGTGGCAGGATCAGAGGAGGGATTGAGGGAGTTGGTGACAGAGTTTGGGAGAGTGTGTGAAAGAAGAAAGCTGAAGATAAATGTGGGTAAAAGTAAGGTGATGAGATGCACAAGGGGTGAAAGTGGCAGCAGACTGGAAGTGAACATTAAGGGAGAGCAACTGGAGGAAGTGGATAGTTTTAGATACTTGGGTGCAAATGTGGCAGGAAAAGGTGGAGTGGAGGTGGAGGTAGAATGTAGATTGAGAGAAGTGAGTAAATACCTTGGTGGATTAAAAAGTGTAATGAGGAATAGACATTTGGGAATGGATGCTAAGAGGAGACTGTATGAAGGAGTGATTGTGCCAACAGCACTTTATGGAGCAGAAACATGGAACATAAGAGAGGAAGAGAGAAGGAGTTTGAATGTGTTAGAGATGAGGTGTGTGAGAAGTATGATGGGGGTTACTAGGCTAGATAGAGTGAGAAATGAGGAGGTGAGGAGAAGAACGGGGGTGGAAAGGGAGTTGGGAGATAGGGTTGGTTAAAGAGTATTAGGATGGTTTGGACACTTGGAGGAATGAGTGAAGAAAGACTAGTAAAAGAGGTATGGAAGGCAGATGTGGAGGGAGTGAACATGAGGGGACGTCCTAGGATGAGATGAATGGATGGGGTGAAGGGGACTTTGGGGAAGAGGGTAATGTCTGTTGAGGAAGGACGGGAGAGGACAGAAGACAGAGGTGAATGGAGAATGGTTGTATATGGATGATGTTGTGATGCATGAGGTGGAATGGGTGGGGGGATGGGGGGTGAGGTAGTATGTGTGAGCAAAATTTGATGCAGCCCAAAGGGATTTCTCCCCGTCTTCTCCTTTTATGCATGGGGGGTTTGCTGATTTAATGAAGTGGCCTTGCTGTGGATGTGCTGTGACTTGCGACACTGCCTCTGACCCAGGGATGACCCGTCATCCAGGAGGTGCTAAGATAAGAGGGAGGGTGGAGGGGAGTGGAGTGTATTTAGGGATGGAATGGGTGAGAATGATTTTATGCCGTTTTCTTCTTGGCTACCTCCCTTGTAAGGGGTAAAAAGCCTTGGTATATGGATATGGAAAATCATTCACATTTGCTTATGATAACTATGTAAGAAGTTAGTGATACATACTTTTCACTCATTCTATCTTATTTGTCAACAAATGAGTGCAATCAGTCAGTCAGTAGTCCAAGATATCTTGCTAGAGAACCATGGCTCCAGGTAATTGGCAATAGCCACCAAACTGGCTTGTAAGTCACTCAGAGAAGATTGTTATGTCATTGTCTAGGTATGGCACTATTCAGATCAGAGGCAGTAGGATATAGCACATCTCTCTACTATCACTCAGCTCCAACAATAGCTTCAGTAATTTAAGTTTATCCAACTTATCAATTCATAAAGTAAATACAACATAATAGTTGAGTAACATGATGCTGATAAGCACTGGATTTAGTGATGCTTAGATTAATGCAAGTGGCAACTAGGAAGTGTATGGTGCCACTGCTTTCTGAGGACAACTGCTCCACCTTTTGTCAACTGCTACTATGGGTGTAGCCTAAATTCCTTTTTCAGAACCTTGACTAGTAGCTATATGTATCTGGCTGGTGGCTATTGCTAGCCTTCAAGATGTTTTAGGATTCCTGTCAAAAGTACCTTTTGGCTAAAATAAAAAGGTATTGGCTTTTAAATATTTCTCACTTTTATCTACAATGGGAAAATAAATGAATACACAAAATATCAAATTGTTCATTTTTCAGGTACATTCCTTGGCAATAACGAAGGTGAAAGAGTTGTTATGAAAGCCCGTGAGCGGACAACCAGCCTGTGGTCATATGTGAATCGACCAGAGATACTTCATCAGTTCCTTAATCCCATGTATGAGCCTAACCAGAGAGTAATATGGCCCTCTGTAGCACCAATGAGTCTTGTAAGTATGGACATGTTTTACAGTTAGACTTGATGATTTGAAGAAATTTGAAAGGTCTGGGAGGAATGGGTGGAGGCTGGGTGCATGCCTTGGCTGGTTACCTCGCTTATACAGTGAACACCATCAGAATTGGCACGCATCATTTTCTACCCGTCACATCATATTCACACACAAAATAAGAATTGATTTCATTTTGGCTACTTGCTGATGACACTGTGCTTGTAACAGGATTAGAGGAGGGATTGAGGAAGTTAGTGACAGAGTTTGGGAAGGTGTGCGAAAGGAAGTTGAAGATAAATGTGGTAAAAGTAAGGTGATGAGATGTACAAGGGGAAAAAGTGGCAGCAGCCTGGAAGTGAGTATTAAGGGAGAGAGACTGGAGGAAGTGGATAGTTTTAGATACTTGGGTGCAAATGTGGCAGGAAAGGGAGGAGTGGAGGTGGAGGTAGAGTGTAGATTGAGAGAAGCGAGTAAATGCCCTGGGGGGATTAAAAGGTGTAATGAGAAACAGACATTTGGGAATGGACGCTAAGAGGAGATTGTATGAAGGAGTGATTGTGCCGACAGCACTGTATGAGGCAAGAACATGGAACATAAGGGAGGAAGAGAGGAGGAATTTGAATGTGTTTGAGATGAGGTGTCTGAGAAGTATGGTAGGGGTTACTAGGCTGGATAGAGTGAAAAATGAGGAGGTAAGGAGGAGAGTAGGGGTGGAAGGGGAGTTGGGAGATAGGGTTGATGAAAGAGTATTGGGATGGTTTGGATACATGGAAAGAATGAGTGAAGAAAGACTAGTAAAAGAGGTGTGGAAGGAGTGAACATGAGGGGGTGACCTAGGATGAGATGGATTGATGGGGTAAAAGGGGCTTTGGGAAAGAGGGGAATGTCTGTTGAGGAAGGATGGGAGAGGACAGATGACAGGGGTGAATGGAGAATGGTAATGTATGGATGATGCTGTGATGCATGAGGGGAGTGGGGAGTGTGTATGAGAAAAAAAATTACACAGCCCGAAGGGATTTCTCCCCATCTTCTTTTCTGCATGAGGGGACAGAGAGGAGGGGGTCACTGAGTTAATGAAGCAGCCTTGCTGTGGATGTACTGTGTTTTGTGACACTGCTTCTGACCCAGGGCAGTGGACAAAATGCAGGGATGACCCATCATCCAGGAAGTGCCAAGATAAGAGAGAGGGTAGAGGGGAGTGGAGTATGTTGGAAATGGAATGGGTGGGAATGGTAGATCTTTCCTTATTCTGAGGTGACAGGAAACAGAGAGGGTGAGGTTTTGGAGGATGGAAGGGGAGAAGTTAGCTCAGATGCTTTGAAAGGTGGCAACAATTTCATCACATTTGATGTATCATGCATCCACAACTGGGCTTTAATCAAAGCCCACATATTTTCTATTGGAGAAAGGTCAATACTGTTGCCTGGCCAATCCTTTATGTATTCATCTCCCACAAAATCCTGCCAACCATTTACCAGTTTTGCTGTGTGAGCAGGTGCTCCATCCTGCTGGTATACTTCACTTTGAAAGATGTCAAAACAGTCCTAAAAATGGTCTGTGAAGAGCTCCAGATATCTCTCCTTGTTGACTGTAACATTCTTTGGCAAGACCACAACCTTGCCAACACCGAGTCAGGGTGTTTTGAGTCCCCTGGGGAATAGGAATCTTAACCATTGCTTATCCTTACCCTCCCTCCTCAGTTGCTAGTGATGGCAAAGGTGGCCTTATCAGACCATAACACATTCTTATATTTGTACTGATCCCAGCCAAGATATTTATGAGAAAAATCATTTCAGTTCTTGTTTTGCCTGGCTGTATTAATTTTTTTTTTTTTTCTCGAGGTGTGTAGTACTTGTACCCAAGGTCACAATGAAGGTGATGCTACACAGTCTTCAGAGACACAATGGCCGGAAGTTGGGGGTTCTTGTGTTTTAATTCTTTAGCAGAAATAGAAGGTTCCCTGTCAAATGGGCACTGGAGGACCTTCAAGGTCTTATGAGCTCCTCCTGGCCTATTTCTTGGGAGCTCTGGGTCAGTACCACCAACATCACGGCAATGTTTGGTCCATCCTGCACAGAACATAGTGGAATGCTGGTGATGGTTGAAGTTTTTTGTTAGACTTTCCTCCCTTTGATAGGGCAGTAATACTTGCCAGTTGGTCCTTCTTCAATCCCATTGCTCAGTGATGAACACAGTAGCACTGAGAGGTAGGGGAGAAAAAACATGTGACTAACAGAGAAGAGCAAAACATTCATCCACCACAAAGGCCAGTGGTGATTGATCTACTAAAGGATGCGTGACATCATTGGTCATGCTAGTCTATACCTGCCTTGCCCATCATAATTGGCATGAGGCATGATATGCCAATTCTAGTGGCGCTGACTGTAACAGGGAAGGTGCCTTTTGGTCTCAGTCTCTCTCTCTCTCTCTCTTTTATTCATACATGAATGGGGTGGTGCAAGAGGTAAATGTAAGGGTAATGGGGTCAGGGATTGGAGATGGTTAAAGAAAATGAAGAAAAATTTTGTTGTTGTCGTTCCCTAGACTGTCTGACTGAGCAGTCCCGTCTCCCCAAGGAATGCTACAGCCGAAACTGGGTTTTCCCACAAATCCTTTATAGAGTGTATGTTGTGTTGTTTGCGTGCATGATTGTGTATAATGCAGTCTTCCATTATGTGTTGTATGGTATGGGGTGAAGTGTTACAACCTGGGCAGCTGTTCACAATGCGGTCATCCAGCCTCTTCTGGTAGCTTAGAAGTGCTGGGTGGTGGCCGCACCGCAGTCTGGCCAAGTGGACTCTGTCCTTTCGTGGGAGAGAGAATTCAGAAGGGTGGATATCAGGGGGTCTGGCATGCAGCAGTGTGTTGTCTTTCAGTGTGTTAATGGAGCGGTGAGTGATATGATTATGAATATGTTTCCGGAGGCTGGTATTTGGTGGTTGTGGAGGAAGAGAAGTGCGTATTTGTGCATAATAAAGGTCTTTGGGTGTTGTTTTAATGTTTCTTATGTGTGTGTGGGTGTTCTGCTATATAGTGTAGTGGGTGTGATGTGTTTGTGGTGGCTGCGGCAAGTGTTTGTGTGCCTCTCATGTCGAGGTGGTCCTTGACTTTGAGGACTTTTGTTTCATGGTGTAAATGGTCTGTTGGTGTTGTATTTGTGCAGCCTGTAATTGTTTTTAGGGCTTGTTTTGTATGATTTGAAGGGTGTTGTGGTGTGTCTCACTGAGATTAGGAGCCCATGCAGGACTCGCATAATTCAACACTGAGCGTATGCATTGTTTGTATATTGTTATATTAGTTTCTTTGTTTTGTCCAAATGTCGTTCCAGTGATTGACTTAAGTGCGTTAAGTCTAGGTGTGCATTTGTTTTTTATGTTTGTGATGTGTTGTTTGAAAGACATGGATGTATCGTATGTTACACCAAGAATTTTCGGTGTGTTTGTGTGTGGTATTAGAGTGTTGTTGATGTAGAGATGAGGTATGTATTTGTGTTCTATTGTTAAGGTCCTGGAGCTGCAGCGTCTACGTTGTGGGACCACCCCCCCAACCCCAAGAGTTGGGGGCCAAACAGCAGCAACCACCCCTGGCCATCAGTTGTTGTTTGTTGGCAACACTGCTTGTGGCAGGATCAGAGGAGGGATTAAGGAAGTTAGTGACAGAGTTTGGGAAGGTGTGCAAAAGAAGGAAGTTGAAGATAAATGTGGGTAAAAGTAAGGTGATGAGATGTACAAGGGGAAAAATTGGCAGGAGCCTGGAAGTGAGTATTAAGGGAGAGAGACTGGTGGAAGTGAATAGCTTACATGCTTTTTTGTATTATCCTCGGCATTTGTAATTGTTATTTTGAACTATGTGTTCTTTTCATCATCTTCACTTCACGTATATTGATTCAATGCCATATAAAATTATTATTATTTTCATTATAGCTTTAGATACTTGGGTGCAAATGTGGCAGGAAAGGGAAGAGTGGAAGTAGAATGTAGATCGAGAGAAGCAAGTAAATGCCTGGGGGATAAAGAAGTGTAATGAGAAATAGACATTTGGGAATGGATGCTAAGAGATCGTATAAAGGAGTGATTGTGCCGACAGCACTACATTGGGCAGAAACATGGAACATAAGAGAAGATAGGAGTTCAAATGTGTTTGAGATGAAATGCCTGAGAAGTATGGTAGGGGTTACTAGTTTGGATAGAGTGAGAAACAAGGAGGTGAGGAGGAGAATGGTGGTGGAAAGGGAGTTGGGAGATGGGGTTGATGAAAAAGTAGTGAGATGGTTTGGACACATTAAAAGAATGAGTGAAGAAAGACTAGTAAAAGAGGTACGGAAGGAGTGAACTTGAGGGGGCGACCAAGGATGAGATGGATGGATGGGGTAAAAGGGGTATTGGGAGAGGAGAATGTCTGTTGAGGAAGGAAGAGAGAAGATAGAGGATTGGGGTGAGTGGAGAATGGTTGTGTATGGATGATGGTGTGATGCATAGAAAGGAATGGGGGGGAAGTAAGTGTAAATGATATTTTGATGCAACCCGAAGGGATTTCTGCCCATCTTCTCTTTTTCCGTATGAGGGGACAAAGAGGAGGGATCACCAATCAAATGAAGCAGTCTTGCTGTGGATGTGCTGTGTCTTACATTGCATCTGACCCAGGACAGTGGGCGAGATGCAGGGATGACCCATCATCCAGGAGAAGCCAAGATAAGACAGAGGGAGGAGGGTGAATGGGAGTGGAGTATGTGAGGATGGAATGAGAGGGAGTGGATTTTATGCCTTTGTTTTTTGGCTACCTCCCTTGTAAGGAGGAAAAAATCGTTGGTATATGTATGTGTGTTTTTTGTACCCCCCAACTTAATGTCTTGCAACTCCCCATCTCAGAGGGGTGGGGGTGGGTGCTAACATTAGTAATTTTCAGGTTAGGCATTATTTTCTGTGTAAATATCTTTATATTCATGTGGATGTATACATTTCTTACAATTCTGTGGTATTTTTGTAATACCTATAAATAATATAAAACCACAATAAGCATGTTTGTTTTGCAGCAACTGTGGCCAGCTGTGTACCTACGATGGGTAGTGGATCAGGCACCCCAAGATGCAGCATGGTCAGTGGTCAAGGAGATCAAGGAAAGAGATTCAGCTATTCGGTCAAGAGTATCACGTCTTAGAAGACAGTTACAGGATCTGGAAAAAGAAGCCGTTGCCAATGGCATCATCAGCCAGTCTATTGTCAATCCAGGATCACCAGAACCTTTAGAGGTTGCTTGACTTAGACTGCATCGGATGGAATAGGAGAGTAAACAGGGATAGTAAAAATAACAAACTTCAAATTAGCGCTGGAATACATATGATGAAACATGGAAGAAATAAAACATTTGGGTATAAAAGAAAGGATGAATTAAAAAATATTACAGAACAGTATATCTATTGAGGAGTTGATAGAGAAGGAAGAAGTAAGAACACATACCAAAGGCATTTTCCCCCTTATGAGGGAAAAGTACTCGTATTTAATTCAGTTAATTTATAGTGATAGTATTAAAGGTAGTGAGCAGGGTTGAGTGTATTTTGTAAGGTTGTTAAATTGGTTTTGAATTATGTTACCCTTTAATACTTTTTCATTTTCCATGATCAATTATATCTAGTCGTATGATTATTTCTGATCATTGATTGGTTGAAAAATTAAGTGTTGCCTAGAGTATTTTGACTAGAAACCTGCAGACCCAAGACACCCACCAGTGTTCCTCAGGTTGTCCTTTTAAATATCTCTTGGAAAACATTTTTGGAATGTTGCTGAGGATGATAGGAACAGTTAATGGTTGTCATCTCTTTCCTTAGTAAAGAAAAGAAAAGAAAAAATGAAATGTGGTCATAGATGGCAGAGAGAGATCTTGATCCAGGTCTGTAGAATGGGGACCTACATCTCTGGGTGGAAGTGAGGGTCTTTGAATATGGGTGATGAGATGATCCTCTCAGATGGTCCCATGGGATCACTTTGTGCAGGTGGCTATCACTTGTTGCTTTCCACCATTACATTAGCAAGGTTTCCTCTGTACAGACATGCCAAGTCAATATTTTCAAACACTGATTTGACTTTAAGTTGGCATTTTTATAGCAACCATGTTGTTTCTTGCAAGGAGCAATGTCCAGGGCCTACTGCAGTTTAACAAACAGTCTATCAAAGTAGTTATCCAAGTCTCTCATGCTGTCCTGTTGCCATTTTGGATTGTCTGATATACTGTTTGATACCATTTACATCTACATGTCAGCAACTCATAAATACCCTTACAATGGAAAGTTAACATCCTGCTGGTACCCCATCAGGAAGGAAAAGGAATTAAATTAATAACTTCTCATAGCTGAAAAGTTTACCTCTTCAATACAAGTCAAATTCTTATGAGCAGCATTAGCTGCTTGATGTATGATGATGCATTACAGCTGTATTACTCGTTCCCTTTCACTCTGAATGTTAATAATGACAGAAAATATTATCAAGCCAGTTCACAGAATATGGGGGTCACTCAGCTACAACTACAAAGTAAATATAATCAAGACGCAGACATCGGTATCCTCATATACCCACTCGCTCCTCATGACACCTATGTAGGCATCATCCTATCAAAGGTGTTAAAAGTAGTACAGGGCATTAAGACTAGAGGATCACTGGTCTGTATATGGCAAGTTTGGAACAACTTGCAGCATCTGCTATGGCCAAAAGAAAACTACACTCAAAATCAAGGAACAGATCAAGAGCAGCCTGGCAGTTCATAGCTTCAAGTGGTCAAGAAAAAAAGAGGGTAAAAAATAAAAATGCATGACCCCTGTAATGCACATTAAATTTTAGTTTAACATGTGGTTCTATCTACACACTAGGGGCATCTTCCCCATTATAAGGGAAGTAACCACTCCCATCCACCACCCTTCAGTTCCCTCTCATCTTAACTCTTCGAGGATGAAGGGTCATCCCTGTCTCCTGCCCACTGCCTGGGGGTCGGAAGCAATGCAGCAAGATACAATACATCTACAGCATTGTGGTTACATTCCTGAATTCCATAACATAAAGTGATATAATGTGATAAGTTCCATCACTCCCTTCCAATCAGCCATTACCCACTAAGTGAGGTAGCTAAGTATGGTTAAGGGAAATCCTTACCCTTTTCACTCCTATCACATTTGTCCCCTTCACTCTCTCATTTAAACCATACTTTATCATTTTCACACCAATACTGCAAGTTTATCTCCGTTGCACCCTTCTCATGGTCATAAAACAAATGCTTAGTATATATATATCTTCTTCAACTCTTTCTGGATACCTTAGAAAGTTGGAAAAAGACCAAAAGATTGGATATGTCATCATTTTGGGGAGCCATAAGATCTACCATAATTCTTGACATATAATATGCACTTTTTTATAAGTCATCTGAAAATATACTCAACATGTTATACCATGAAGCTAAGTAATTCAAGAAGGAATGGCCCAACAGTAAATGCTGTCTCAGAATATTTTGACAAATTGTACACATTAGAATTGTGCTAATGAAATAGCAATCTTGTCTAATTTCTAGCCTTTTAATCTCATGAGAGTATTGTTAAAACAATGTTTTGTCAATTTCATTTGCTGTTTGTCCTGGAGCCTTGCTTACCCATAGAGAGATCATTGCCATGTCGAGGGACAGAACTAGGAACAACTCTCAAACCCATCACACAAAATGACTCACCCCTACCTCCAGTCAAGGAAGTGTCACCAAGTGATAAGTACATGGTCTCTGGAACAAACTCTATATTCACTCACCCTTTCAACTCTCCTACTTCTTTCTATTCTATATTCACATTTTCTTCTCCAAGGAGTGCACTAGCACCTGCCATCTCACACCTACTATCCAATGACCTAGCGACAAATACACGAGATCCATTACTTGGCTCCCTCTTTTTGACCCCCATATAATTAATGTAAAGATTGATTCTATTGATGTGAAATCTTATGTGAGGTTTTTGTTGAACCGAACCCTAAGATAAATCAAGACCTTGGTGTATACATATACATACAATGTGAGCACAGATTTCAATTATTATATTCACCTTTGATTTTCTGAAGGAAGGAATTATCTGTAGCATGGAAATTCCCAAGATTTTTGGATAATCAATGTTCCACTGTATACAATATATATAATATATATCAATGACCTTAAAAATGTCACCAATAAAATGGTTAGAAATAAGCAGCTTATAAATATAATTTATTAAAAAGCACAATGCTATATCAATATGGAAATTATGATAATTACATACAAAATATATTTGTACAGTTACCATTAAAAAGCACTATGAAACTATAACATGATCTTTCAATTTTTTTTTCCCAAGTTTTCCTTTCCTTTCTGCCACTTTTCGCCTTTTAGACTCTTTCTTAGCTTCGTGTTTTTTAAGCTTTCTCTTCATGGCCACCTGAGGTTTCTTGATCAGCATTTCTTTCTCCTGAGCTCGTCGCTCAGACCGCTTTTTGCCCAGGGACAACGAGGCACTACTATATTCCTTCGTATATTTCTCTGTACCCAACATATCCTTTAAAAGGGATGCAACCTCTTGTGTGCGAGTTTTTAGCACCTCTGGAAGATGTTCATCAGTAAGCTCACGAGCAATGTGGCGAAGGAGGTAGCGCATAAGCGAGGGTGAAGATAGTTTTTCTTTGCCGAGACCAACTGCCACACCAGCAATTAGGTTAAGCAATGCTTCCCGTCGCAATGTTGCACCCTCCCTTCCCTGAACTTTAAGTTCCTCATAAGCCAAGTTTCCTATATGTCTTAAAACCCATAATGCACCCCGAACGTCATCACTTAAACCTTCCCGATCCCCTTCCATTTTACAATCAGTTTCTCCTTCCAATTCTTTTTGCTCAGTCTCATCTGCAACCCCTGAAAGTCTGATTTTCTTAGAAGACAAAGTGAGAGGTACTTGATGTGAAAGACGCACAAGATATATCAGATTTCTAATAACAGAAAGAGATAGTTGAGTCAACTGTACTGCTCCTATTGGTGCTTCTGTGTTGAGTTGGTCACATAAATCAAGTGCTAGACTTCTTGCTTTCTCAGTTGTATCAGCAATACATGGCCATTTCCCACCATCAATAGGATGTGCAGCCAAAAGTCGACCTATGATACCAACAGAACTTAGTCTGATATCAAGATGTGGGTAAAGCAAATAACTTTGCATGTGTGTCCAAATTTCCGGGTCTACATTCTTTTCCCATTCTGGATTATCGAGGAATAATGAGGTGAGTTTTGAGAAGACATCTAGAAGTGCAACCAAGGAATTGTCAATTTCACGTAATTCAGCATTTAAGGTCACATCTTCAAAGCTGTCTCCAACAGGATTACTGCACTGATAAATATCAGGGTGTAAGAGCAGGCATATTTTTGGCAGCAAAGTAGTAAGAATAAGTTTGGCTGGAAGTGTGTCCTTGGGTGCAAGAAGAAAAGCAGCCAGACTACTGGCACCCATGTAACAAACTACTGCATTTTCACCTTTAGTTTTAGCTTCATCACTCTCTAAAAGTTTCATAGCCAACTGAAGCAAGTACTCTTTCCTGCGTGATCGTGAAAATAAGGTCTTCAGACCTTTCTGCAAAAGTTCCAAGTTTTCCTTAGATTCTTCTTTTACCAACTGTTCAGATAATTTAAACCAAATACTAGCTTCCAAAGTCTTATCAAATTTTTTTGCTGGAAAATTGCTAATGATTTCATTCATCATTATGGTAGCTGATAGTCTACCTTCTAAACAGTCATATGATACATTACTCAAGAAGTATAAAATAGCAGCATTAATATGCTTTGGTTTCTTAGGGTACGAGATAAAATAGTTATAAAAGGTCCGACGTGCCTGATCCAGAACATGAGAATTGGTAGCTGTGATACTCATTTCCTTAATGCGATCCATGAGTTTATGGAGCTCAGGGGCATCTAATTTACGCCATACCACTGCCTGCAAGACAGTAAAAGTTGTGTGCTGTTGGCTGTAGTCATCTAGATTGGTGTTGCTGTAGTGAAGCAGCACACGAAGATGTTCCTCTTCTAAAGTATATACTTTCACACTCTTGATAATCTGTGCAACTGATTTGAATGCCATCTGTACAAGATCAAAAACCTTACCCTTTGCTAGCCCAGGAGCTGCAAATTTATTCAGTAAGACAAATATCTGGCCACATATCTTCCTCATATTTTCCTCAAGGGAAGGCAGAGGGAACTTTATGAGCCAGTCAATACAATGCAGAGCCTTGGCACTCACCTCTGGATACTCAGAATTGAGACATGGGTTCATAAGGTTAACAAATGGATCAAGTAGACCCAAGTCCTCTGGACTTTTGGAGCTAAATTTCTCATTACGCATAAGGTTGTACAGTAACTGGAGAGCAAACTCAATAAAAACATGTCCTGTGGTACGTAATGATGTCTTTGGATGATGGCCCATCTTCCGAGGCTCTGGCTGGATTATAAATGAATCTGGTCTTTCTAAATGGGATATTTTCTTTACTGGATTTCCTTCTGTTTTCTTTGCACTTAGTTCTGGAATACGTTCTGTGAGTATTCCAAAAATGAAAATCAGTTTTTGCTGTGTAGTAATGCCTTCATTTTTGTTTAGGCCAGTTGCTACTTCATTAAGACACCTTGATACTTTCCTCACAATCTTTTTGTCTTGAGTAGATGCTATTGTATCTTTCAAGGGTACTACCATAGCATTCAAATTCTTTGTAGATATATAAGATGATAATGTAACAAGAATAGCAAAGCTTTTATGTCCCCGAGCCTCCTTTACTTTGCCAGTAATCTGCCCAACTTCCTTCTCCTCTGCTTGATGTCCAAACAAATCTTCTTTACACACATCCATTATAACACCCATACATGAATCCAAATCTCCAACACTGAGAATATCTTTCACTTCATTCAGTAGGGAATGTAGTGTATATATGAGAACATGTGCCTGAAAACCTCGGGTGAGTAAAACCTTCATGTCATGCACCATTTGAGATATATATGATGGTCCAACTTCACGAATAATTTTTGTGAGCATTTCCCTGGCTTCTGCTCTGATACTATTAGCCCTGGACTTCAAAAAAGTAATGATTTTCATAAATATATTATTAATGTTATTATCTAATGCCTCCTTAGGAAGTTTTCGAAGCAATTTGACAGTGGCATATGCAAGTGGAATACGTTTGATATCTTCATCCTCTGGGTATTTGCTCTTATTTACTTTGTGTTCACTGTCACTCTTTGTTTTGGATGTTAGAGTTTTATGCATCTGAGGTAAAATCCAGTTAACAATTGTGCTGTAGATACGTTGTGGTTTTGACATGCCCATTGGTTCCTCTTCTTCTACAGTAATTTCAGTGTTTTCCTGCTTTTCATCAAGTTTACTTTCTTTAGTGTCATCATCAGGCATTATAGCTGTTGTCTCTTGCAATTGTACTTTACTAAGATCTTCATGAAAAGCATCAAGAACAGCTTCTAGAACTCTAACAGCTAGTTTTAGTTGATCAACATCCCTTTCCAACAGCTTAAGGTAATATCGGAGCATGGTATAATAACTGTACCATGGGAGATGATGAGCAATGGCACCAATGCAATTAACAGAACTTGTGAGAATGAAATCATCTTTGGCATAAGCTTCTTTGAAGAGAAATACTGACACCAAAGGGATCAAGAATTCTGTGTATGTACCACTACTAAATGTGTAAGTGCCTGTCCGAATCTGTTCTGCAAGTCGTGCTATAGCACGAGCACGACGATGCCTCTGTATGTGTGCCATGTTACAAAAGAAATCTGAATCATCATCTTTCTCATCACACAATTTCTCCAAGTCCCTGAGACGAGCCACATAGGCCCCACATTTTCTAATAGCACCACCTAATATACTTATAAACTCGTGTCTTACTTTTTCATTTGTGTGCCTCACTCCAGATTTAAGGATTGGTAATAATGTCTTCTCAATCACTACAGTAAAATCTTCACAATGTGTGGTCCTAAGACGAGTACATAAAGCTATTAGCTGAAGCATACAATGAGCTGCTGTATCTATCAGGGCTGAGTCTTCTATATGTGTGATGACAAAAGCACTGTTATGGATTAAGAAGAAACACATATCAATATCAATACTGGTACAGTTGTCTAGATATTTTATGATTTTGTGGAAGCGTTCCAAGCGTAATTCATAATCTGGTTCATCCACCATCTTCAAGTTCCAGGAGTTGAGTTCTCCAACTGCTGCTGCCAGCTCCTGATAGCATGGATGATTCTCTGCTATCACAGTTATTGCTTTACACAATGCTTCACGAGCAAGACGTCCCTTTACTTGTGAAAACAGGGAAAGAAGAGGTCTCAGATATTTGGTCGAGTCTTTTAAAGCATACAAGAGATGCACACAAGTATTCAAAAGCTGTGTCTGCTTTGTATCAGCTTTGATGCTCTTGTTGATTAGTAATGGCACAATTATACTCAGCAGCTGGTCACTTACATCACTACATGTAACCCACTCTGCCAGACAAGTGAGTATAGTGAGATCTCTTCCAGACATGTCTCGCCCTTTGCCAATCTCTGATACCATCTTGGCCATGGAAGACAGAAGGCCATTCAAATGTGGTGCAATCAGAGCAGTGCCAAAGTTTTGCATACTGACACCATCACGCCCAGTCTGTTTATGAACTTTTACAATGGGTTCACACATAATAGGAGGAGCTCTTTGCTCTGCCTCTTCCCCTTCTGCTAATCTTTCATTTGTGTTACTTGTCTCTGGATTGTAGTCTTCAAGAGTCACGAGGGTTTCTATCATTCCAAAGATGTATGATGATACCAGGGAACTGCATTTTTCATGATTTAGAAGCTTAACAATGTAGGGAAGTGGTGTTAAACTTGATTGGTCACTTGAACATTTTGCCAGTAGAGGGAAATATCTTGGATTCTGAGCCCAGCAACCAAACACCTTAAGCAGGGCAGTTGGGCTGTAGATTCCTTCATCTGGCAAGCGTGCCAAAGTGGGCCAAATCCCAGCCAAGAATACAGCCTCAACTTCTTCCTCAGTCCAAGCATAAGACTCAAAGTTTTGGAAAAATGCAAGAAGCTTGAGCATTGCAAGTTGCCTCAGTTTCTTAAGGTTCGATATGCATGTCTCTCGTATTTCAGCACGACGTTCAAGAAGCTCAGTGGTTGTAGTTAATACAAAAAGTAACACCTTGAGTAAATATGAAACCTTAACAGTTAATAGGTTTCCAATTTGACTAAAGATGTTGTCCAATGTGCTCAGAGCTCCTTGCATGCGATTCAGAGGCACAACATGTTTTGGGTCAAGCTTTTCTTTAACCTGCAATACAACATCCAAAGGACTGCAATTCACATGCTTGAGGAAAACATCAAATGCTAAATCTAAGAAAGTATCAAGCTCAGATTCATGTGCCCCTGCCAAAAACCTTAACACTACTGCTCTGCGTGCATTTGTTTTGCCTTTACCTGCAGTATTTGGTCCAGTTTTGTGTTGCATCTTTCCATAAAGAATGCGTAAAAGAACGGACATAAAGGGTACCCGGTGTTTTTCTTGCAACTTGGTGTCAGCATTGCTACTATCAATTGTGAACAAAGTTATTTCCGTTTTGAATGTCTTATCATCCAAAATACGGTAGAGACTTTCCTTATAAGGACTTAGGTGTTTATGTCCATAAGTCATGATACAATCCAAGGACAATTTCTGTACCTTAGGGCTAGGGTGAGTCAAAAATTCCATATAAAGTTCTTCAAGGTGTTCTGTGGATGTCAGTACACGTGGGTTATGCATTTTACTGAAAAAAGTCAAATACTCGCACAGAGACTTAGTTGATGCTCTCAGCCTTCTAGACATTTTATCTTGTGAAACCTCAGCTTCAGCATCAGCCTCCTGATGGCCTATATTATCCTTTTCTTCTCTCTCATTTTCTGACTGCTCAGTTTCATTCCTATCCTCTGCTACTGTATTTTCTTTCACATCATCTAGTTCCATTTCCACAAGACTTTCTTCTTCACCAACTTCCCCTGCTTCTTCTCTGATCAACTGCCCTTCTTTATGCTTCAAGCCATCTACATCAGTTTCCTGCTTTCCTTTTTTACTGATTTCTCCCACATCCTCTTTGATTAATTCCTCTCCTTCCTCATGTCTCAACTCATCTATTTCAGTTTCCAAAAGTTTTCCCCTTGCACTCACCTCCCCTATTTCTTCTTTGGTTAATTCTAATTCTACTCCTTCCTCCACGACTACTGAGTTTCCATGGCTGATGTCCTGACTGGGGGCAACTGTAATGTCCACAGGGAAATATTCATGTTCCAAAAATGCCAAGAAAAGGGGAACTATATCTTTGTTTTTAGGCTCACACACATCTGGAAAACTTTGCATTGCATGCCAAAGCAAGTCCCTGAAATTTGTGTGGTCTACATGGTTTGGTACCTTAGAAAATCCAGGGTGACTGATGAGATACTGATGAGCATCATTAAGCAATGGACTCATCATGTCTACATCTGTTTCCTGTTCTTGTAATTCCTCACCAAGTTCTTTTCTGGTTGCATGAGAAGCTAAATGAAGCCTAGACACCCATATGGGCCAGAACAGCTCTGAAGTTAGGTAATGGGCATGAGAAGTAATATTCTTTGTGACTGGCCACCACAACTCTTTAAAGTTAATGTAGAGTTGACCTATAAGAAACAGAAGCGGTGCCTGGTCAAATTTGCCTGAGATGGGTTGATGAGGACTGAAGTGCTCAGCATCCAACATGGAAAGGTACCGTAGTCTTTCTCTGTAATGCCAAGGTGTGACTGCCACCTGTTCAACCTTAAACATGACTTCAAATATACTTTCAACAGAATCAGCATTCTCTGGTGGTGGTGGGAGTTTCACAGGAAAGAGTGAGAATATATGGGTGACAAGCAATCGAACCTGATGGCACGAAGAGGCCAAGGCAGGAGACAATATTGGGTACAATTTTTCAAGCTGTTCCTCACATATAATATCTGACTTCTCATCAGCAGCTACAGTGAGAAAAATGTCCAATGCTCGGAGAAAATGAACACACTCCCTGTATTGTGGCTTTGCTGTGATAAACCTTAGTAGCTCTAACTGACTTAAACTAGCAACAAAATCTTGCCCTTCAAGAATGTGAGACATGGTCTCCACAACACTACTGATGAGGTACAACAGCTTTCTGCCCTGCAAGTCTGTACTCAATCTAATGTTCATATTGATTTCAGGAGTTTCCAAATATAATTTTTTGGGCAATTTACTTTTCTTAGCAATATCTAAAAGTTCCTCTTCTGACATGATTTTCTCAGTCACTCCATCAAATCTTTCTAAAGCATCACTGAGAATCCAGGAGAGAGCAGGTGTCATGTCCTGGTACTCGATTGGCTGTATATGAGGGAGACATATCAAGCAAATCAATAAGTCCTCTAAATTACTCATGCTGTCATCTAATCCTTCATTTAAAATTGTCTCAATAATTTTGACAACACCTTTATCTACATTAGCACAAGCCCTAGAGGCAAGAGTTAGGTCCATTGGATATCTGGACCACTGACGACTTTCCGCACCTATGCGTACAAGTGGTTGTTTTTGTAATACTATGGCAGCTAGCACAGAAAGAATATCCTTGTAGATTTTTGTATCATCTGAAGTAGCTATGAGCTGAGTGAAAAACTTTAATGCCTTTGGTAAAACTTCTGATTCAAATCTTCGAAAATCCATAACATTACTGATAAAGCCATAAGCAACAGAATGATCATAGCTTGAGCTGAACACTTCCTTTGTAATCTGTTCCATCAGAAGACTTGGAATTTCATGAGAAGAAGTAATGATGATACTTAATATACTACAAACAGTATGGCCATTGGTATCTGAAAGAGGAGCCTTCACAACAGCCAAAAGATGTGCTACAGTGACTGGAATATCAGTGATTAAAACTGCTTTCTTGTGTGACACTATAACTTCTATCAGTTGAAGGAGTCTCTGAAGATAGAGGTCAGCATCACTGGTAGTGTGGGCATTTGACAACAGCAACTCAGCACGTGGCCATAATACTGACCAAATGAGGGGTGCATCATCTTTCCAAGCATTTCTCCAGTCTGTCTGACCAGATGATGCTTTGCCAGTGACATGCTGCACAACAGCAGTCAATGAATATGAGGCAGACTGAAACACTAGATCTTGGGGAAGGTCAGAATCTCCAAGAAAGTCAATAATAATACCAAGGCTTTGTGATGCAGAACTGTGTAAGCGATGCACAACATCTGACTTCATTAGCATTCCAAGAAGACGACCCACCCCCTCAACTTGGCTTGTATCCCGTTTCAGCTTCTGCATGGCCATATGTAAGAAGTCTTTCTTTTTGGTAAGTTTCCTAACAAGAAATGCTAGTGTTTGTGCTGCCAATTCATTGACATACCATGGATAATTTTTTGACAAAAGAGAAGCATAATCATACTCATGATACAGTGTGACAATATCATCCTTAAGATATCTATGGAGAATAATAAAAAGAGACATGAAACATAGAAAGACATTTTCAATTTGTTCATGATCTCTAGTTTTAAGATGAAAAATCAAATGAGGGTACAACTTGTAAAAGAAGCTCTGATAAAAGTCTTGGGGAATGTCTGCAGCAAGTGCTGCCAACATGTCCAAGATGGGGGGCAGGGCTGCAGATGCTGGGATCTGAAGATGTTTGATGAAGGTTGACAATATATGATCTTCATTATGCAGAAGCTGAGCCAAACTGTGAATTGCTGGTCCAAGATCATTTTGAAAATCCTGAAGAATACAAAAATCAGATTAAAATCAAGTGTGATTTCAACAGGATAACATTCCAAAACTAACTCCACAGTACTTTCAAAATTCTACATAAAAAATAGAGCAATAAACTATGTGTTCTCATTTCATCTAGATATCAATGCAAAAATATTTCTACATCTAATCATCAAATGACTTGTAAGATCTACAGGTAACAGCAACAGCAATAAATACCTTAAATTGCTCCGTCAAATTAAGATCCCTCCATTTAATCAAGGTTGCATTTAAGAAAGTATCAGTTTCATCTGGTGATAATGTTCTTGATAACAAGAACTTTCTAGCATTGACCTTAAGTCCTTGGACCTTCTCTTTGAATCCCTGGAACTTGAAGGTGTTGGTCTGTTTGTGGCGATGAGGTTTGTTCTTCATTGTAAAATATCTGTTATGGAAAAATTAATACAGAAGTCAAAAGATTTATCTATGAAATATATTGTGCACCAATCTATCAATATATAAATCAGTCTACTACATAGACTAATCAATTAATCTGTTACCCTAGTTCTCTCCTTCTGAGGGGACGTCCTAGGATGAGGTAGATGGATGGGGTGAAGGGGGCTTTGGGGAAGAGGGGAATGTCTGTTGAGGAAGGACGGGAGAGGACAGAAGACAGGGGCGAATGGAGAATGGTTGTATATGGATGATGTTGTGATGCATGAGGTGGAATGGGCGGGGGGATGGGGGGTGAGGTAGTATGTGTGAGCAAAATTTGACGCAGCCCGAAGGGATTTCTCCCTGTCTTCTCCTTTTATGCATGAGGGGGACGGAGAGGAGGGGTCACCGATTTAATGAAGTAGCCTTGCTGTGGATGTGCTGTGTCTTGCGACACTGCTTCTGACCCAGGGCAGTGGACAAGGTGCAGGGATGACCCATCATCCAGGAGGTGCTAAGATAAGAGGGAGGGTGGAGGGGTGTGGAGTGTATTCAGGGATGGAATGGGTGGGAATGATTTTATGCCTTTTCCTTTTTGGCTACCTCCCTTGTAAGGGAGCCTTAGTATATGAATGTGTACAACGCATTTTTAAACTAACACGAGTTTATATTTAAAGAGATACAACTAACTTGTACAATATTTTCAAATTAAGGTGTGTTTACTCATGCTACTTTTGGTGGAAACCACACCGAAATGCTCTCAGTTTCTCCCACTCCAGGCACTCCCAATCATCAGTCTAATGCTAGCCCATGCTGTGAGAAGAACATTTCTTTGGAATACACTGCATTTTCATCTCTTCTATTATGGCACCCAAACATCCTTCCATCTCCTCACAGGAAAGTGCTGTCAAGAGCTAAAGAAAGAATCTCACCATTGAAAAGAGGCTGGAAGTTTTGGATCAGTATGCTAGGGGAGAAAAGACCTCTGTGATAGTGCATGCTGTTGGATTAAATGAGAGCACATTGTGTACCATCAGAGCCAGTGCTGACAAGATGTGCTAGTGCTGTTGCTGGTACATCAAGCTCTTCCATACAGTCTCCACGAAGATGGGGAGGATGGAGAAGTTGTTGGCACAGTGGATTTAACACCAAAATAAGACAAATGTCCTCATCAGCATGGCCATTATACTGGTTAAGGCTGCAAGCCTTTACAAGGATGTACAGGGTGAGGGCAAGGAAGACAAAGGCAAGACTCTCCAATGCAGTTCTGGGTGGGTTTGCGATTTTAAGCAGTGCCATGGATTCCACAGCCTGAGGATGACTGGGGAAGCTACCTCTGCGGATGTAGCAGCTGCCAAGACATATTTAGCTACCCTCAAGACCATCATTGAAGAAGGTGGCTACAATGCCAAGCTGATTTTTAATATAGACGAGACTGGTCTATAATGGAAAAAACTGCCTGGTCAGACATACATCTCTGTAGAGGAATCAAGAGTATCTGGATCCAAGGTCTCCAAGGATTACCTTACTTTTATGTTAGGTACCAATGCTGAGATTTCTCCCTGTCCTCTCCTTTATATGGGGGGACAGAGAGGGGGGGGTCGCCGATTTAATGAAGCGGCCTTGCTGTGGATGTGTTGTGTCCTGCGACACTGCTTCTGACCCAGGGCAGTGGACAGGGTGCAGGGATGACCCGTCATCTAGGAGGTGCTAAGATGGGAGGGAGGGTGGAGGGGTGTGGAGTGTTTTCGAGGATGAAATGGGTGGGAATGTTTTTGTGCCTTGTCCTTTTTGGCTAACTCCCTTGTAAGGGGGAAAAAAGCCTTGGTATATGTATGTATGTATGTACCAATGTTGAGGGGGATTACAAGCTGAAGCCTGCCCTTGTCTACCACTCCAAAACTCCACGAACTTTAAGGGTAAGAGCCTTGATTATAAGTCATAAAAACTTGAATTTTTTTACACATATGGTCCAGTCCAACAGAGAATTAAATAATTTAGTTTGAGATTGTAAACTCCTGTTTTCTGTTCTACACCAAAAAAAGAAAATGGTGTCATACATACATACATATACCAAGGCTTTTTCCCCCTTACAAGGGGGGTAGCCAAAAAGAAAAAGGCATAAAATCATTCCCACCCATTCCATCCCTGAATACACTCCACACCCCTCCACCCTCCCTCTTATCTTAGCACCTCCTGAATGACGGGTCATCCCTGCACCTTGTCCACTGCCCTGGGTCAGAAGCAGTGTCGCAAGACACAGCACATCCACAGCAAGGCCGCTTCATTAAATAGGCGACCACTCCTTCTCCGTCCCCCCATTGCATAAAATGAGAGGACGGGGAGAAATCCCTTCGGGCTGCGTCAAATTTTGCTCACACATACTACCTCACCCCCCATCCACCCGCCCATTCCACCTCATGCAATCACATCATCCATATACAACCATTCTCCATTCACCCCATCTTCTGATCTCTCCTATCCTTCCTCAGCAGATATTCCCCTCTTCCCCAAAGCTCCTTTCACCCCATCCATCCACCTCATCCTAGGACGTCCCCTCATGTTCACTCCCTCCACATCTGCCTTCCACACCTCTTTTACTAGTCTTTCTTCACTCATTCTTTCCATGTGTCCAAACCATCCTAATATTCTTTCATCCCAGTACCTTTTCCACCCCTGTTCTCCTCCTCACCTCCTCATTTCTCACTCTATCTAGCCTAGTAACCCCCATCATACTTCTCACACACCTCATCTCAAACACAATCAAACTCCTTCTCTCTTCTTCTCTTATGTTCCATGTTTCTGCCCCATACAGTGCTGTTGGCACAATCACTCCTTCATACAGTCTCCTCTTAGTATCCATTCCCAAATGTCTATTCCTCATTACACTTTTTAATCCACCAAGGCATTTACTCACTTCTCTCAATCTACATTCTACCTCCACTTTCACTCCACCTTTGCACCCAAGTATCTAACACTATCCACTTCCTCCAGTCGCTCTCCCTTAATGCTCACTTCCAGTCTACTGCCACTTTCACCCCTTGTACATCTCATCACCTTACTTTTACCCACATTTATCTTTAGCTTTCTTCTATCACATACTCTCCCAAACTCTGCCACCAACTTCCTCAATCCCTCCTCCGATCCTGCCACAAGCGCAGTGTCGTCCGCAAACAACAGCTGGCTCACCTCCCACTTTTCTCCATTTTCTTTAACCATCTCCAATCCCTTGCCCACTACCCTTGCATTTACCTCTCGCACCACCCCATCCATGTATAAGTTGAACAGCCTGGGCGACATAACGCATCCTTGACGAAGTCCCACCTTTACCTAGAACCACTCACTCTCTCCATTTCCAATCCTGACACAAGCTCTACTATTCTCATAAAAACTCTTGACAGCTCCTAGAAGCTTTCCTCCTATCCCATATATCTGCATAACCTCCCACAGTGCCTTCCTGTCTACCCTATTGTAAGCCTTTTCCAGATTCATAAAAGCCCAAAAAACATCCTTCCCCTTTCCTATAGCTTTCTCACATATCTGTCTTACCATAAAGATCTGATCTACACAACCTCTACCTGTCCTAAATCCACACTGTTCCTCACCAATTACTCCTTCTGTTCCTCCACTAATCCTCTCAACCAAGATCCTCCCATAAGCCTTCTCAACTACACTCAACAAGCTAATCCCTCTCAAACTACTACATTCACACTTGTCCCCTTTTCCCTTGTAAAGAGGAACTATACAGGCACTCCTCCAGCACTCTACCCTCTCTCCAACAAACATTAAATAACCTCACCAACCAGTCCACCATCACTGTACCTCCCTTTTTCAGACATTCCGCATGGCATCCATCCAGACCAGATGCCTTACCTGCTTTCATCATCTTAACAACTGCCTTCACCTCATCCTTCCTTATTTCTCCTCCATTCTCCTCATACATCACTCTCATTTTCTTCGCCCTTCCCACTGCAGCAATCTTTCCTTCCCTATCCTCCTTCACATTTAGCAACTCCCTAAAATATTCTGCCCATCTTCCCCTTACTGCCTTCTCTTCCATTATCATCTCTCCATCTGCACCTTTTACCTTTTCTTCTCTACTTGATTCGCCTCCTCTTCCTCTCTTAATTTCTTTCCAAAACATCTTTTTATTACTTTCAAAATTTTCTGTCAAACTCTTACCCCATTTCACATCTATTCTCCTCTTTGCAACCTTTACCTTCACCATCACTTAATATAAGCCAACAAAGTTTTACTTTTTCTCTGATTTGGGGTGACTAAGTTTAAAGATTACAAAAAAATTCTATCACATCAGTTTTTTTTCTATGTGCTGGCCCATATTGGCCCTACCTGTAGCTATAAGAGATATAAATTTTGCTCATCCTTGTGTCTTCACAGGGCTACATCAAGAGCTTCCTCTCATGTTATTGGTACTCCAACCTCAAAGGGTGGAAGACTGGCAGTATATTCAAGGATTAGTTTGGGAAAATGCAGAAAGAACTTGAACTGTGCTGCGAGAGGGAAGAACTGCCATTCAAGATTCTCCTAATTCTGGACAATGCCCCCAGCCATCCCCCATCTGTATTAGATCTCTCCAGTGACATTGAGCTCACTTTCTTGCCACCTAACACTACATCTTTACTTCAGCCATGTGACCTAGGGATAATCAAGTGATTTAAGTCTTACTATCTCCATTCGTCCCTTGCTGACATGGTTGAGAGGACAAACAAAGACAAGCTAACTGTGAAGGAGTATTGGAAGCAGTTTACCATCAAAGATGTTCTCTGTTTCATTGAGGAATCCTGGAAGAAAGTGCCAAGAAAGAGCCTCAATGGAGTGGAAAAATCTTTGCCCTCAATTAGGCCATGATTTTGCTGGGTTCAACATCTAATGTTGAGGAAAAATCTTTGCCCTCAATTAGGCCATGATTTTGCTGGGTTCAACATCTAAGAAACAGTGTCCAAAATAAACTTTGAATGTCTTGCCAAAGCCAGAAAAGCGGAGTTTCAGAAAATTGAGAAAGATATCACTGAGCTCCTGGAGTCACACAGTGTAGACTTAACTAATGAAGAACTGTTAGAGGGAGAAGCTACAGACAGCAGAGTTGGAGGCAGCTAGATCACAGTCTACATCAGAATCCTCAGAGCCTGAGAGAGTGGTAACTGAAAAGGATCTACAAGAAGCACTGTCATCAATACGGGAAGCATTTGACACTCTAGAAGCCAAGGATCCAAACATCAACAGAAGTGTGACTGTATCAAGAAAAGTCATGGCCAAATTGAACTGCTGCAAAATAATACTTGATCAAATGAAAAAGTTGACAATCCACACAAAACTTGATCTGGAAGGAGAGCAGGGTGAGGAGGGTAAATGGGATGAGGATTTGGCAAACAACTAATCAACAACAACGATGATAACCAGTGATACTTCAACAAGGTGATAATGAGTGTGGAAATGTGTTTTTGTTGTGTCAGTGACTTACAAATGTAATGTAGCAATTCTTTCTATAGAAACCTTTAACTTAAAGGAGTTATCTTTGTCACCAACAGAATGGGTAGTCAGAGGATAAGGAAGGAGGCAAGTGAGGCAGAGAGTGGCGGGCAAAGGGACCAGCTAGTGAAGTAAGTGTGGGGTGAGCAGGGATGGTGGGCAACGAAAGTGTAGAGTGCTGAGTGAATTACAAATGTAAATAAAGTGAGAATGTGTGTTGTTGTTCTCTCTGTGACCTAATGTATTAATACTATGGGTTTTTTTTTTTTTTTTGAGTAACAAATCCCCAAAATAGGATGGTTTTTTAAGAGAATTAGGTTAAAAAAAAAAAAAACACAATTTTAAATAACACATCTCCAGGAACTTAAACCTCACATTAATCAAGAGGTGACTGTATATGTAAAGTCCCGGTCATCTGAAAAATGTTCATTTAACTGAATTTAATTTAAATTTAAGAATGTGGGTACTTGTTATTACAGTTTGAAATAAAAAGACCCTTTTTTTAAAGGAGAGTATATGTAGATGGAAAAAAATTCAAATCAATACAAATAAAAAATGAAAAAGTAAAACAATACAGACACATTCAAACCTGTGGCAATTAAGGTACATTGGTTTAAAGTCTGAGATCCTAACCACTAGGCTACCAATTTCTAATGCTGGTTCCTTCCCAAATTCTGTATTTCCCTGATATCACAGACCATAATAACCATGCTGTGGTTGGTTAACAAGAGATACGATATTTTTTTTTAGAAGCACACACATATGCAGTATAGTATTAGAAAATTAAATAATAACTTTGTAAATTATAATACATGAATGTAATAGATATTTTTCTTGGTGGAAACCAATATCAGAAAACATTGCTAAAAGCTATGCAGAAACGAATGAAGTTGTGTCGACTCCTTTAGATTATTTGTTTTGATGGATTCGGAGGTCTGAGACTACAATGATCTGATGACCTCTACAATTACAGGTACCGCTTTACAACATGCAGGTTAGGTTAGATTATGTTAGAATTGACCAATTTATTAACTTTAATTTCTTCGGCCTCCGCCTGTACCAAAACAAAGATGGATTCTCAAGTAAAGAAAGTGGCTATGTTTGTTTGTAGCTTTTACCAACTTTTCCCATTATTAATTTCTGCCAAGTATGATGGGGGTTACTAGGCTAGATAGAGTGAGAAATGAGGAAGTGAGGAGGAGAACAGGGGTGGAAAGGGAGTTGGGAGATAGGGTGGATGAAAGAGTATTAGGATGGTTTGGACACATGGAAAGAATGAGTGAAGAAAGACTAGTAAAGGAGGTATGGAAGGCAGATGTGGAGGGAGTGAACATGAGGGGACGTCCTAGGATGAGATGGATGGATGGGGTGAAGGGGGCTTTGGGGAAGAGGGGAATGTCGGTTGAGGAAGGACGGGAGAGGACAGAAGACAGGGGTAAATGGAGAATGGTTGTATATGGAAAATGTTGTGATTCATGAGGTGGATTGGACGGGGGAATGGGGGTGAGGTAGTGTGTGTGAGCAAAAATTTTTGACGCAGCCCGAAGGGATTTCTCCCCGTCCTCTCCTTTATATGGGGGGACGGAGAGGGGGGGTCGCCGATTTAATGAAGCGGCCTTGCTGTGGATGTGCTCTGTCCTGCGACACGGCTTCTGACCCAGGGCAGTGGACAGGGTGCAGGGATGACCCGTCATCTAGGAGGTACTAAGATGGGAGGGAGGGTGGAGGGGTGTGGAGTGTTTTCGGGGATGAAATGGGTGGGAATGTTTTTGTGCCTTGTCCTTTTTGGCTGCCCCCCTGGTAAGGGGGAAAAAAACCTTGGTATATGTATGTATGTATGTAAGAATAATGTATGTTATGCCAATGTGTTATAATTTATCAAATTGTTATTTAATTTTCTATAGCTATATCATGTAGGTGTGCACTTCTAAAATTTTACCTTGGGACAATCATCGAGAGCCTTTTGAAATTCAGTGAGGGAATGAAAATGGGAATTTACTCCCAAGAAATTTGGGAGCAGCATCGTTGCAAGTCATATGGCTGCCATATTCCTTGACACTTCATAAACATTATTCAGGCATTTTCCCACCCCTCCAGTAATGTATTACATCAGTTACTACCATGTTACAAGGTGACAAGGGTACAATTTGAGCAGGCTGAGGTTACAATTTGACCTGCTACCACCCATACCACCATACTTTAGGCAAAATGGAGGATACAGCAGCATTGCCTGTTACTGAGAACAACAGTCCAAAATCTTCTCAAGGATACTCATGGAAATGGAAGCATATACCAGGAGTAATGCTTCATTCACACACCAATCACCAATGCTAGGTACATGCAAATCCATGGGCAACGCCACTGTTGCAGATGTAATGTTTACATCACCATCTTTTGTGGTCTGTTCGAATGGGTATGCCTCAGTTTGAATGCTTGTAGCATTCAGCGCATGTGCAGGATTTTCAAATTGTCTTGCTGTTCTGCAAGTGTATGCCCATTTCTTAAAATAATAATAATAATAATAATAACAGATTTAAATGCAAACTTGGCTATTAGCCATGGCAAATTAGGTTTCCGAGTAGAAATTTAAAGATAAGGCGCCTATATACGAGTATGAATGTTTTAATGTGATATTCGTGTTTTTAGCCTATATTCTCTCGGAAATGAGCAACTTTATGATTGTTGGTAATGTATCAGCTGTGCCTTAACGCTGAATATGTAGACATACTATCTGATACTTTTTCGTGTTATTATACACATGACATGTCGGAGATACTACTAGTAGTAGTCGTGGAGGGTGTTGTTCACAAATAATACTTACATTGTTATGGTATGAATTTCAAGATTATGAATAGGCTATGCTATGCCTATTACATAGCTGGCTATGGCTATGATAGCAAGTATATGAAATAACTATTAATAATATGGTCAGTATTCCATGTCATGGACCATGTCCATGACCATGAGAAGTCTCAAGACTAGTAGAGGTCTAGAGACAAGACTTAAATTTTCTTCTGGGTTTCATGATGATAATAGATATGAGCTGTTGAAATAAGGCTGTTTATTCAGATTATCATGATTATAGATAACATGATTAAACAAAATAACTCCTTTGAAAGTAAAAATACTTTATTCATTTTTCTATTTCAGTAAATTGGTGTAAAAAATAATTCACCGATTTCAACGTAAATTTAAGTTAGGTCTTAGGATAGTTGCAGTACTGACTGGTTAGTGTACTGAGAGGCAATCTAAGGGTAAGGGCTAAGGCACCTATATATGCACTTTTTAATGTGATAGTAGTTCTTTTAGCTGTGCATACTTTATATTGTGCATACATTACATTGATGTAACATGTTACATGATGGATGTTAGTAAGAGTAGTATAAAAGCAAGGTCCTACATTGTTTTTGACATGCTCAGGTGATTTGTTGACCCATAAAACCTTCACATGCCAAGTTGCATGTCAATTGGGGCAGTGGTTTGGATTTTATTGATGATTATCTCTAAATTGACAACTTAACTGTTGCCATGAAAATGCAAATTAGGTATGATATAGATGTCCCATATTGTTTTTGACATGCTCAGGTGATTTTTTGACCCGTAAAACCTTCACATGCCAAGTTGCATGTCAATTGGGCCAGCGGTTTGGATTTTATTGATGACTATCTCTAAACTGATAATAGTTGCCATGGCAACATGAAAGGTGTTAGTAAGAATAGTACAAAAAGGAAGGTCCTGCAATGTTTTAGACATGCTCAGGTGATTTGTTGACCCATAAAACCTTCACATGCCAAGTTGCATGTCAATTGGGGCAGCAGTTTGGATTTTATGGATGATTATCTCTAAATTGACAATAGTTGCCATGGCAACATGATAGGTGTTAGTAAGAATAGTATAAAAGAAACTGCACTGTTTTAGGCATGCTCAGGTGATTTATTGACCCAAAATACCTTCACATGCTAAGTTGTATGTCAATTGGGGCAGCAGTTTGGATTTTATTGATGATAACCTCTAAATTGACAACTGAATAGTTGCCATGAAAAGGCAAATTTGGTATGATGGAGATGTCCCACATTGTATTTCACATGCTCAGGTGATTTGTTGACCCATAAAACCCAAGTATTCCAAATTTCAATCAAATTGGACCAGTGGTTTAGTGTTTAAGTGTATTCCTTTGCTGAAATATTTACAAATTACCACCCTTAATTCTAACTTTTTGTTAAAGTAAGGTCTAGCCAAAGATTTTGGTAAAAAAAAAAAAAAAAAAAAAAAAATGTATCTCCCTTATTTTTCAAGCTATTTCAAAATTTTTAAAAAGTATTTTGTTTCTAATGAAATTGTCTTTGGCAAAGACAATTTCATTAGAAACAAAATACTTTTTAAAAGTACTATTCTTTTTTTTTTTGTGCCCATACCTACCAATGCTATTCCCAATCACAAATAGCTTCTCAGAATACGGCCCCATGCAACCACCTTAACCTTTCCCATATCAAATAGCTCTTAGAGAGATCGACCCATTTTCCCCAGCCAAAAATTCTGTTGGCGTCCTTTGATCTCCTCTACTAAGAGTTATTGGTAAATTTTTAGTTTCGACCATGGGCGCAATATAGCAATAGAAAATTAATTATTAATTTTGTAAATTAAAATGTATCAACGTAATATGCAATTTTGTGGGCGGAAATAAAAAACAAAAAAGGTGCTAAAACAGATTTCGTAAGTAACGAAGTTGTGTCAGACGAATGGTACGCCATGTTTATTATGATAGATGCCGATGTCGAAGAAATGAAAGGATAATAAATTCGTCTAACCTAAACTAAACTAACCTACCTAACCTGTGTTTAATAAATCATTACCTGCAAATTAAATGTCATACGGCTCGTCCTCGTTGTGAGAGACGTTTGGCGGGCTTTTCAACCATTCTCTCAGCTTGTGGGGTATACAAAGTTCTTGCAGCTTGAAGGAATGCATGCATCTCTGCTCCATAACATTCTTCAAGAAAATGTACCTGGCCAGGTGCTTTTGGAAGTACCAAGGCCGTCGATTGACAGACGACAAGATGGCATCCAGATCCTATGCTACCGACTTTGTTCATGAGCATATTAGCTTGTAGCAAGATATTTGTCATTTTCATTTCAGCCCACAAAATTGCATATTATGTTGATACATTTTAATTTACAAAATTAATCATTAATTTTCTATGGCTATATTGCACCCATGGTCAAAACTACAAAAATACCGAGTTATCTTTTGTGGAGACAACCCTGTGAGTGGGATCTACAGTAAGTTACAATATGAATATCAGGATCATGTTCAACTGCATCCTGCCTCAACTGAGAAACACAACAGGGGTGTCTCCAGACACCTTCAAAAAACATCTGGCTATATTAGGTAGGTCAAACACCACCAGAGGCGCCACCGTCGATGACAAGCACAATAGCGCGTCATTTTATGCGCACGCCATTCAAACGGCCAAATTTACATACCACGGGAAATTTAATTAATTAAAATGTTGTGTGAGTGTATTTACTACGATCGTAGTAAATTTCAAACATTCACATCATCAGTTACATGTCGGTCAATAAAAACATAAGATAAACATGGCGGCCTGCATTCAGCAGTAGATCGAAAATTGGTGTATGTTTCAATGTAAAAAATGAGCTAACAAATTTATGGTGCGGGCAACTGACCATAATTAACCAAAACTACTAGTATCGCGGATTATTCTAATACCAAAATAAAGGCAGCGTGTTACGGTAGAGCTGAGAAATCGGTGGTTTTAATTAGTTTTTTTCTATCGGGTCGGATTATCGGATAACAACATCAACATCCATCCCGCCATCTTATCTATCACTGGTGGTATGGACCAAACTTCACTCTACTAAGTTTCTTACTATTATGTTATTAGTGTAATAGACTTATAGTTGAATTATTTGAAATATTTCCTTTAAAATGTGTGATTTTCATGTAATTTGATAAAAGAGAAGTTACGTTTTCATCCTCCGTAATATTACGGACCACAGCTACGATTCGTCCTACTCGCTATCTATGATCACTGGTGGTATGGATCAAACTACACTATTAAGTTTGTTACTATTGGATTATCAGTGTAATAGCTTGCATATAATTGAATTATTCAAACTATTTTCTTTAAAATGTGTGATTTTCATGTAATTTGACGGTATTCGTAGCTATGGTGGGTAATTTTGCAGAGGATAAAAACGTAATTCTATGATCAAATTACATGGAAATTACATCTTATAGAAAATAGGTCAAATAATGCAACCATATGCTAATTTTTTATATAAAATTGTGCCTGTCAGTAAAAACCGTCATTGTTTTTGTTTGATCGGCGATTAGTCAGACCGCACGTTTCGGCCCGATTTCCTCGGACAAAATAGGCCCGATTTAATTCCATTCAAAATGCAATATCTCGAGAACTAGGACAGCTAGATGGATAATTCAAACTGCATTATACTCATAGCGACTTTTTGCATCCCATGAGAACTACTTCAGCTCAAATATCAGGAGTTCCATTTTCATATTGACCTAGCTAGATATATGGTTGGCCAAAATACCAGACCAGCCACCAACACCAGGATACACCAGCCCCAACGCCAATCGACTAATCGATTGTTCAACTGATGTGAGGGAGCTGCCTGGTCACAGTGGGACCCCAGTCTAGCTGCGTCGATCACCGACAGAAGTCATCTAAGTTAGGTAGGTCAAACACCACCAGAGGCGCCACCGTCGATGACGAGCACAATAGCGCGTCATTTTATGCGCACGCCGTTCAAACGGCCAAATTTACATACCGCGGGAAATTTAATTAATAAAAATGTTGTGTGAGTGTATTTACTACGATCGTAATAAATTTCAAACATTCACATCATCAGTTACATGTCGGTCAATAAAAACATTAGATAAACATGGCGGCCTGCATTCAGCAGTAGATCAAAAATTGGTATATGTTTCAACGTAAAAAATGAGCTAACAAATTTATCGTGCGGGCAACTGACCATAATGAACCAAAACTACTAGTATCGTGGATTATTCTAATACCAAAATAAAGTCAGTATGTTACGGTAGAGCTGAGAAATTGGTTGTTTAATTTTTGTTTTCTATCGGGTCGGATTATCGGATAACAACATCAACATCCATCCCGCCATCTTATCTATCACTGGTGATATGGATCAAACTTCACTCTATTAAGTTTCTTACTATTATGTTATTAGTGTAATAGACTTATAGTTGAATTATTTTAAATATTTCCTTTAAAATGTGTGATTTTCATGTAATTTGATCGAAGAGAAGTTACGTTTTCATCCTCCGTAATATTACGGACCACAGCTACGATTCGTCCTGCTCGCTATCTAGGATCACTAGTGGTATGGATCAAACTACACTATTAAGTTTGTTACTATTGGGTTATTAGCGTAATACCTTGCATATAATTGAATTAATCAAATTATTTTCTTTAAAATGTGTGATTTTCATGTAATTTTACGGTATTCGTAGCTGTGGTGGGTAATTTTGCAGAGGATAAAAATGTAATTATATGATCAAATTACATGGAAATCACACATCTTATAGAAAATAGGTCAAATAATGCAACCATATGCTAATTTTTTATATAAAATTGTGCCTGTCAGTAAAAACCGTCATTGTTTACGTTTGATCGGCGATCAGTCAGACCGCACGTTTCGGCCCGATTTCCTCGGACAAAATAGGCCCGATTTAATTCCATTCAAAATGCAATATCTCGAGAACTAGGACAGCTAGATGGATAAATCAAATTGCATTATACTCATAGCGACTTTTTCCATCCCATGAGAACTACTTCAGCTCAAATATCTGGAATTCCATTTTCATATTGACCTAGCTATCTAAGTGTAAGTGTATCATGGATGCTAGCCTCATAACATGTTCATGATGATGATAAGAGCTGCAGTGTTCATTTATGAATCATGCATATAACAGGCTTTAATTGAGCCTCGCAGAAAAATCGGAGATAAAATACAAAGTCCTTCCAACAATACAGAATGATATACGAAAAACAGTTGGCACCAAAGACATCGAGACGATTCTGAGCCAGCACTTATTGCTTAGGTCTCGAATTATTAGTGATGAAAATAATACAGTACTGTAACACCAGCTGTAATGAACCGCTGATACCACTTACCTATGGTGTCAACCCAATACTTTCGTTAATTTCTTCCCTTCTTATTCCCGGCAGGATTTGTTTTCATGTTTACCACTATTGTCACCTTGCACCACAACATGTAGACACATGTGTTCAGTGTTTACATTTGTCGATGTGTTCGAGTTAATTGAAAATACAAAAATGAAACTTTACACACAAATGCCTTTATTATTCTAATTTTGGTTATATTTATGTGTTCATATAACTATATATTTATTATTATATTATTTGAAGTAAAATATACTTATATAACACAGAAATAATGGATTTACGTGTAACTAAAGCCATTCCAAGGAATATCAATACTATGGTAGGCATTATCTACAAATATTTGTAAAAAGAATATTTAATCTTTTAATTCTACATCATCCAATGGAAAAATTCTGTTAGTAAAATATATTTTTTATTCCCAATAGAATGGGTGAATAAGTGTGAAAACTGTTTTGGAGGCAGATTTCATTTGATTCTGTGAAAAAAAAAAAAAAAAAAAAAAAAAAAATATATATATATATATATATAAATATATAATATTTATATATATATATATATATATATATATATATATTATATGCAAAGTAGACCACTTGGAAAAAGGAAACTAACGAAGCATAGCGCTTTCGTATATTACATCTTCAGTGCAACAAGTGGTCCTTTTTCCAAGTGGTCTACTTTGCATAAGTGAACACACGTACCCGTGTTCTTATTAACATATTTATATATATATATATATATATATATATATATATTATATATATATATATATATATATATATATATATATACCGTGTGGCTGGTATCCACAAATATATCCGTTTTCGTTGCAATGACATCTTATGAATTTGTTCTATCACTAGGCGACCGTCAATCAATCCATTACCCCAGACATCACAGATTCACAAAGACCTATGGACTCTATGGAAACCGTACACTACTAGTACACTAATTCAGTCCATAAATCACTCAGTAAAGAAATTATATTGTGGCCTGGAAAACAGGCTAGTATGATTTTTAAGGTGTCTGTGCTGCTTGCATCTGAAAAAATTGTCTTGTCTCCAGACAGATTCTGTGTTGGCACAGCTGGGTGGTGAACTGAGTGTTCACATGCAAGTGCTCTTGCTTTTTTTTAACTATCCGCATGGAGGAGATTAACATATATCGATTAATCTTGTCATTGTAATTTACATCTTATTCAGCTGTAGCGGAAATGTGCCTCGTTGAATGCAACCCTGGCAATGTGATGGAAAAGCTTAGCTGGAAGAGGAGGTTGATTGTTTATTGATTAATTAGTAATTAGATTTGTTTATTTATGCATTATGATGTTTTTTTGTGTGTTCACTCGACCGCTCCTACCACGAGAACCATGAATGTTTCACATATATGAAAATGCGGCAAAGGAAAGGGAAGAAATTACTAAAATTAGTATACTAGAATATACCTGACTAGCTGTGACAGAAATCATCACTAGTGACTAGAAGGCATATCTAAGAAAGTGTAGAAATTGTTTGGGACAGATTAATTAAATAGATTTACGAAAGTTGTTGGTAGATGCATCCCTATGAAGTTTCTTCTCTCTACTGGTATAACGTTGCAAAAGATCCAAAATCAAAAGAAAACGTAATCTCTGGAATAAACTGAAACGTAGAAAGGTATCTCAATAGGACTTCACTGGAGAATACTTGAAGGTGGAGAAGGAATACCGTAGGATAAATAATCAAGTTCGAGGACCCATAGGGAAGGAATGGAGGAAGCAGGAAGGAAATACATGAGTGTGTGTAAAATAGATGTAACAACTTTTTTCTTTTTCTTTTAGAGAGAGCAGGAGCGATCCGCAGAGCTATTAACTTTAACCTGGCAAATTTATGGAGGCCATTGTCAATGATAATATTATGGCTATTACGCTCCCTTGGGTACTATACACCTATTTCCAGTATATGATAGGAAATCCTTACCAAGCACTAAAAGAGGGTGACAGAAAATTATGCCTTGTTCTTTTATATCAGAGGGAGAAGGAAAACCCCGAATTATTATCAGACAACAGTTTATACTCATACTTTAAAGATATATAGATAATTTCAAACATTTACATGCAATATAATAATATCATGGTTGAATATGTATATTCATTAATGCCAAAGTAAAATTAATGCTATTCATGAGGATTCGAATCAGGAGAGGGTCGCCGTACAGATCAGCACTACGATATCGTGAAGAATCAAGAGGATTCGAAACAAGAAGAGTCGCCGTACAGATCACCACGATGTCGTGAAGAAAATTCAAGAGGATTCGAATCAGAAAAGGGTCGTTGTACAGATCAGCACCATGGTGTCGATAGAGAAGAGGATCATTAGACTTGACGATGTATATAATCATTTTTTTCATCTAAGGACGTCTCGCAACCTCGATATATAGTCTTTCTTGATTACGTCACCAACCACGCACCCAAGCGACACGTCCGGCTGCCTGACCCTTGATACGTTCTAGAGCAGCAATTCCTAACCTGGTGTACACGTACCTCCAATGGTACATTTGCACTTTTCAAGGGATACATTAGGCTATTCGAGCACTGTTATCATTTCCATCAACAAGGCTTTGTGAGTCAGCTTTTTCAGTACTGCTGGAAATGAAATCAAGATACAGATCGAAATTCAAAATACCTAAATATGATCGTTGTCATGTTACCAAAGTTTCCCCTCGTATTAATGAGCTTGTCTATATCTTAGTACTACTGAAAAATTAATTGGATGAGTTCTCTGACTTTTGGGTGGTTTTGCAGAACGCCTCGCGCCCCTGTGTTGACGTGGTGATTTTGTAACGCTTCTCAAGCCAGAGCCAGTAAGCCTTTTTCGTTTTAACACACACTCTGGCGAAGCCAGGGCCGGCGAAGCCGGGTGCTAGTCTATATACTAAAAAAAGATAAAGAAAAAAAAGAATTTGTTGTCGAAATGGTCGGAACGGCGGTTCCGCCGAAAAGAGGACATCGCCGGGTATAGTTGGCCCAGTAACACGATAACGTCATCTAAGGATAAACGCGGGACTTCCCTAAGGGCTTCCGAAGGGCTCCACAGGGGCTCCCCAGGAGTTTCCAGAGTGCACCCTAGGGGCTCCGCAAATGCTCCCCTTGAAGTTCCAGGGGGTTCTTAAGGGGCGCCTCAGGAGTTCCCACAGGGTTCCACAGCGAATACCCACAGGGATTCTCAGAGGTTCCTCAGAGACTATCCAAAGGCTCTCGAGGGGCTCCCCAGGAGTTTCCAGAGGCTTCCCCGGGGATTCGTGGACGTCCTGCTCTCAGCCAATCAGTCGTCTCCGTTGCCGTGACGTCACCGCTCTCGGCCAATCAGTCGTCTCCGTTGCCGTGACGTCACCGCTCTCGGCCAATCAGTCGTCTCCGATAGTTTGGGATGAATTTATCATGTCAAACAAGAACATCATGTTATCAATAGAGCTCACGCTACGAGATATCGTTAAAGACACATTCATGGGAGGAATTCGATTCGTTTTCGCGGGAGATTTCAGACAGATATTACCTGTTGTTAGAGAAGGAGGGAAGAGGGATGAAAATCCAGCCCTGTCAAGAATGCTTATTTCTGGAACCATATTAATAAACTGGAACTGAAAAGGAATGTCAGACTTAGGTCTGACAACCCTAAAAGTATAGCGTTTGCTCGATCTCTACTGGAGATCGGGAAAGGCACGTCTGGGCCGATGCCCGTACCTGACGGCTTCGGGAAAAAAGTTAACTCGAGAAAAGAATTACGAGATGCTGTATACGGAGATATACGGGAGCACATTGGCGATCACAAATACTTTGAAGGAAGAGCGATTGTTGCTCCAACGAACGATGACGTGGACGAAATCAACGCAGAGATGCAAGACACGCTCCCTGGAAAACCGGGCGTTTATTATGAAGAAGAGTAATTAGAGGTTTAGGTATCGACATTCAACTATATGAATCCTCCATCTGTTCCTTTCCATAAGTTGGTGTTGAAAGAATCGACAGTCGCTATGATTATGAGTAACCTGAAGCTTCCAAAGTTATGCAACGGAACCAGAATTGTCATTGACGTGTTGAGAAAGTTGGCAGAATATTGGGAGGAGCCTATAGCGGAGAGCAGGTTCTAATACCCCGGATTTAGTTAGTGATCTCCGATACCGCTATCAGGTTTTCCAGGTTTCAGTTTCCTGTAAAACTGAGTTTTGCCATGACAATCAACAAATCTCAGGGTCAAACTCTTAACACGTGCGAGCTAATGTTGAACGAATCTAAGTGTTTCTCGCACGGTCAACTATACGTTGCCTGTTCCAGAGTAACTAACTGGGATTCTTTGGTGATATTGCCACGAGTATACAGATATAGCGCAGTTGAATTTTTTCACAACGTAGTGTACCAGGAAATGTATTTGAAGGATAACGATAACCAAACGGACGTATAGAAACGCTATATAAATAAGGAAGGTTTTCTCGAGAAAACATTAGAAGAGATCGAGCTTGACTCGAGTGAGAACGACTTTGTTCCTATACCGAAGAATTGCTGGAACATAATCTCTCAAGACGCCGTTAACATGTTGATGCCGGATTCAGTTGACTACATCGACAGAGAAATCGACAAAAGATATTTGGACGAAGACGACGAAGACTATGTTCCTATCAGAATAGTGGACGATATGAAGGAAAAATTGAAAAAGAAGGAGGAAGAAATCAAAGAAATAAAGGCTGAAGCTAAGAAAAGAGAAGAGGAGGCGAAGCAGAGGGAGACAGAACTCTTCACAATAATTCGTCAACTTAGCCCCAAGAGACCCATATCTGCATTGAATTTACCTGAAAAAAAAAAAAACGTAAAAAAGATATGTGTAGAGGAAAATGAAATATAGGAACCCTTTTCGTATTTGTTATTCCTTATATCTATGTGCCATTTTCTAAAATGACAACAGAGACGAGGGATTGGCCGAGAGGTAACGTCACGGCAACGGAGACGACTGATTAGCTGCGAGGGAAGCGATCTCACCCGAAGGGCCGAGCCCCCGCGTAGTGAAGTCGGGCGCAGACCGTTGCTCGTTGAAAAAAAAAAAAAAAAAATGCACGTCTTAGTTTTGGTTACATTGTTTTGAATATTTTTGTTTGTTTTTTGCATAGTATTAATCATTATGAATTATTATTATTAAAATGTGTATTTCTTGGATCAAAATATTTTCTAGATTACCTGAGTTTAGCTTGTTGATGTTATCACCGTTAAGATCCTTATCCAGTCTACACATATATATTTCATAATGAGGTCACTTTAGAATATCAGTTTAATTTTTTCTTCATTTTTAGGGTACATGGGAACCTATAAAAATGCCCAAGGGATACATTGGGACAAAAAGGTTGAGGGCCCCTGGATTAGGGCATGGATTAGTGACAGAAAACAACGGGTCACATTAATGGTGTAAAATCCAAATAGAAGAGTGCTCCTAGTGGAGTTCCCCAGGGTTCGGTTGTGGGTCCTTTATTCTTCATTGTGTATATAAGCAACTTGGACAATAAGATCTTTAGTGGTCTTAGTAAATTTGCGGACGACACTGAAATATGACCCCATATTAGGACAGGGGAAGACGCGGGGATACTGCAGGAAGATCTGAACTAATGTCTTCAATGTCTCAAAGTCCAGTGTATTATACGTAGGTTTACATAACTCAGGGAGCCTGTGCAACTTAGAGAACATCTATTAAAAATGAATGTGAGAAAGACACTGGGGTGTTAGTGAGTCCTGACCTTATCCGGGAAACAGTGCATCAGCACCAGGAACAGAACTACCAGGGCATTGTATTTATTACTAGGATGGTTACAAACAAGAGAGTAGATGTAGTTATCAAAATCTATCTGACGTTAGCTAGGCCCATCCTTGACTATGCGATACAGTGTTGGTCTCTATTACGACCCATCCATGGGCCAGGCTAGTCGCGACGTGGAAAAAAGTAAACAAGGCTGGACACAGCTCGCACGAGTGACAGAAAGTTCAGGCAGAATGATTACAAAGGATTACAAAGGATTACAAAGGCGGAGCATGCCGACAGGAGACCTTTTGGTTCATATCTAGGTCGGATGCGAAAAAAAATCATTATGATAATAATAATAATAATAATAATAATAATAATAATAATAATAATAATAATAATAATAATAATAATAATAATGATAATAATGATAATAATAATAATAATAATAATAATAATAATAATAATAATAATAGTAATAGTAATAATAATAATAATAATAATAATAATAATAATAATAATAATAATAATAATAATAATAATAATAATAATAATAATAATAATAATGAAACAATAAATAAAAACTACAATAATGTAAATAACAAATAGAATACATAAATAGATGCATAGGTATAGTTAAATAATAAACAAACAGGTAAATAGTAAATAATAATAAACTGACATATAACTAATAATAAATGAAAATCAAACAGACAAATGATGACAAAACAAAAACAAATAATATAAAATAAATTATAATCATTACAGCATCTTGCTTAGGTGTTTATCTAAATGATTTAAAGCTGAACTACATTGCACTACCTGTGCAGGAAGTTTATTCCATTCATTAACTACACGGTTGGCAAAGTTGTTTCTACCTACTTCCAAACTGAATCTATTTCCGGACAGTTTGAGACCATTGTTTCTTGTCTGATTCTCATTCAGTGTGAAAATTTTGTCACTTTTGATGTTGCCAATTCCCTTTAGAATTTTAAAGACCTGTATCAAGACACCTCTGAGTGTACGCTTTTTTAGGGAAAACAGATTAATTGAAATTAATTATTATCTACAGAGATAAAAACCCTTATAATACACATACATAAGAAAATGTAAAGACGCACAAACATTATGAATGAATTAAGTATAAACATAAATATCTAAATGGATTAAATTTTACCTGGTATGATACGTAGTAGTGTGTCTGAATACTGCACGCACTGACATGCAGAGAGTGCGAATTTGAGTCTTAGTTCTGGTGACGCGCCAACGGAAGTCACCTCTTAATCGTTTCATTAATGGGTGATTTGGAGAAAGTCATTTGCCAGACGTATGATGTTCTGGTAGTCCGGGAGAAGGCACTTCGGAGATAGATTTGTTTGTAGATTTGTAACTGATACAGAGGGAGAGGGCAGAAGGACGTACTTAGCTTTCTGGCAGTCGTTCAGATGATATCTGAAACAACTTGGAGGTTAAGACTTGTAACTTCACTGGAAGATTCCACACACGGTCTTCTATAAACTGAAATGCAACCGAAGGAGATCCAAACTACGTCTAAACTACGGGTAGAGGAATTCTATGTAGGAGGAATTGATAGAGATCGGACGTATCTCAACACGGCTTGTCTAGGTTTTCTGGCCTCTGCTTCTCTCTGATTTTCTGTTTCTCTGTCGTTGCTCTCGGGTCCTCTCTGTCCGGCCTTATATAGCCCGGGTATTGGTAATTACGTTTCCTGGATGTCGATACGTACTTGAAATAGGCAATTAAGCTACTTCTAACCATTGGAAAATAAAAATAAGTTTCCGCGCCAAATTATGTAACATTTTCTGAGCTCGGCGTCATCTGGCAGAACGTATTCGAAGCACATCCCAGGAGACAAGCACTGCGCAATAGTTTACATTTTTAAATACATACATACATATTATGAAATAAACATATACATTTTTGCACAAGTGACAAGAACAACATCAATGATAATACACAACACATCATATTCACGTAACTTGTGATTATTTACGCACAGGTCAGGGTTCGAATCCTTGGCAGAGCTTCTACAAATGTTCAATCTGTCTTTAACATCCACAACATATTCACGTAAGGCGTGTCTTTGAAATACAAACAGGAGACTTTATTCACGCAATGGCATGACAAAACACAACCACAGGACTCTTTTGACGCTAAGGACATGATAGTCTCCGTCCTATAAAATGGGTATTAATTGACTAGAATCAGCACAGAGGAGATTGACCAATATGATACATGGGCTCAGAAATTTACAAGGGTAATGCGGACAAGGCTATCATGTTAAGACAAAAAGACAGGACTCGCAGTAATGGATTTAAATTGGACACATTTAGGTTTAAGAAAGAAATAGGCAAGAACCAGTTTACCAAGAGTGGATAACGAATGGAATAGACTTTGTAACCATGAAGTGAGCGCTGAAACTATTGATTGTTTTAAGAGAAGGTTAGATAAGTTTTTTAATATAACGAGAAGCAGATGGAATGTCTGAGAAGTATGGTAGGGGTTACCAGATTGGATAGAGCGAGAAACGAGGAGGTGAGGAGGAGAGCGGGAGTAGGAAAGGAGATGGTAGATAGGGCTGATGAAAGATTATTGGGGTGGTTTGGACACATGCAAAGAATGAGTCATGAAAGATTAGTAAAAGAGGTGTGGAAGGTAGAAGTGAAGGGAGTGAACTTGAGATGACGACCGAGGATGAGATGGATGGATGGATGGGGTGAAGGGGGCGATGAGCAAGAGGAGAATGTCTGTCAGGAGATAGGGATGAGGGGGAAATTACTGTGTATGGATGATACTGTTAAGCAAGGAAGGGAGGGATGAGAGGTATGGGTGCACATTTGGAATATGCTGTTTCCGTATGGTCACCGAATCTCATTAAATACATTGACAGATTGGAAAGAGTACAACGGCGAGCCACAAAACTGATTCCATATATAAAAAAAAGAAAAATCATACGAAAATTGACTAAAACATATGAATCTGTTTTCTCTAAAAAAGCGTAGACTCAGAGGTCATTTGATACAAGTTTTTAAGATTCTAAAGGGAATTGACAACATCAAAAGTGACAAAAAATTTACACTGAGAATCCGATAAGAAATAATGGTCTCAAACTGCCAGGAAATAAATTTAATTTGGAAGTGGGTAGAAACAGCTTCGCCAACCGTATAGTTAATGAATGGAATAAACTTCCTGCAGAGGGAGAATGTAGTTCAGTTCGAAGCTTTGAGATTCGTTTAGATAAACACCTAAGCAAGATGCTGTAATGACTATCATTTATTTTATATAATTTGTTTGTTATTATTTGTCTGTTTATTATTATTTGCTTGATTTTCATTTATTATTATTCATCTGTCAATTTATTATCATTTAGTATTTACCTGTTTGTTTATCATTTAACAATACCTATGTATTTATTTATTTTATTTATTATTATTTACATTATATATATATATATATATATATATATATATATATATATAAATATATATATTTATATAGTATATATATATATATATATATATATATATATATATATTATCATTGTTATATTTTTTTGGCATCCGACCTAGTTATGGACCAAAAGGTCTCCTGTCGGTATGCTCCACCTTTGTAATCCTTTGACGCAGCCCGAAGGGATTTCTCCCCGTCACTTCTGGAGGACCCATGCGGTAAGTGCGATCCGCATTTCTGAGCTCCTGGAATTGGTTCGACTTCATGCAGATTATAACCCCCCAAGGCGACTTCTCTGTGCCACCTTTCCCACCTCAACAGCAGGAAGGCTGACTGCGACCCGCCACGGTTACGACCCATAGTACCTTGAAGCCATAAGGTCTATCATCCTCCCCAGCGAACTAGTCATGCTACACGGACGACTCTGTGGAACCCCTCACAGGAAGGTGTGGCATGGCTTTTACAACCGCCGATGGGGTGACCACGCTATGGAGAGTGGTAGGGTGGTGAGTTTAAACTCCAAGAATCTGTTGAAGTTTTATTGCTGACGTTTCGTCCAACTAGGACTTCTTCAGAGTGTACACATATAAGACATTGACAACTTATATATTCACACAGCTCACCCCGTTCCTCCCCGGTCAATGTTGTCATCTCGTTTTCGCCTCGCTTCGTGGAGAATTAGGTTGCTTGCTACCTTCGCTAATTTGACAAAAACATCCCAATGATTGCTACATGGGAGTGAAGTAATGTACGCTGCCTCAATTGGCCTCCTTTCCTTTTTGTCAACTCCATTATGGAGCACCTCTGTTTTCTCCCAATCCGGCAGGTGGCCAAAGTTGTCGATATATACCACTAATGAGTTGGAGATCCGGTGGGTTTTGACGTCATTTTTAAGTTCCATTGTCCGCTTGTGAATTCCCCTGCTAGTTTCACCATAGTAAATAGCGGGGCAGCTTTTACATGGTATTCTGTAAACTAAACAGTTATCTTCACTTTTGACTTTGTTACTAACTTTATTTCTTACAATATCGCCTATTTCTATTCCCATACTATACGCCAGTATAGTATGGTGAGATTTTGTTCTATGACATTTGAGCACTTGGAGTTGGGTACGGACGTTCTCATCACTAACCTCTTTATTCTTGCCACCCCTATTTTTTATTTGTAACGCATTTTCCTTGTTCCTATATAGAAAACCTACTGGGTAACATAATTTTTTGAAAACATAAAAAATGTAATTAATTTCCTCCTGGAGAAATTCCTTACTACATATTCTGAATACTCTCAGGAAGAAACCTATAACGATTCCATTTTTTATTTTGTTGTGGTGTAGTACTGCACGATGTCGTTTTTGTTCGTGCATTTTCTGTGTACTGAAAATGCTGTCTTGTTAACTTGTCTCCATATTACTGTATCCAGAAAAGCCAGATGGTTACCTTTCTCACGTTCCATTTTGAATTGGATGTCACGTTCTATTTCATTTAAATAAAGCAAATTACCATCAAAATCAGTATTTTCGGGTGCGACGACGAGTACATCGTCCACATACCGCATCCAGGTGGAATCATGGCCCATTATTTCTATGAAATGGTCTCTCTAATACCTCCATGTACAGAGAGGCCAACATGGCACTGAGAGGACTTCCCATAGCAAGCCCACGACACTGAAAATATTCTTCGTTGTTGAAGATTAAAGGACCAAATTTTACATAAAGGGAAATTAGTTTTAAATAATCTTTCTTATTCCCCCTTTGGTCTCACTTCGTGACACTCCCAATCTGTAAGCTGAAACTCCTGACGTAGTCCTATGAACTGGGCTTTACTAAAATCGGGTATTTTAGATACACAAGTATCTATTCTAATTTTTTTTAGCAGTTTGAATCTAAGTTGTATTCGCTGTTTGCAATAATTTCACCAACTTCTATATCGGTTATCATGTTTTCACGTCTAGTGATTAATAAATCGAGTAATTTTCCTTGTCTTGTCGGTTCTTTTACGTGCTGAAATAATTGTCACCGAGAAAATCTATCAAGCGACTACCTGTATAACCATGTTCAAGGTCATCAGATCAGTGTCAGTAAAATTGAAATCACCCATTATCAATAAGTCCCGGTTACAGAAACTAGAGAGTTCTTGAAACAACAGTTTGTCGTCTGCTAATGATAATGTTCTTGGCCTATATATTACACCTACATTCATTTTTTGTCCATTTGTTTGGGATGATTCTACCAACAAACTCTCATATGCATCCTATTTTACTTTCTCTAAAACACAGGCATGAACATTGCTTTTAACGTACAACAGAACACCCCCACCTTTCTTGTGGTTTCTATCCTGATGAAAGTGTTTAAATCCCCAGCATGTTTCTAGGTAGGGCTACACCATGTTCAGTTCTTAAGTGTTTTTTAGGGGCTCCTGGTGTAAGGTGGTATGAAAGGCGACAGGATGACCTCATTGTTATCATGCCAATATAGAGGGAGGGGAGGGCTTCACTGTTCCCTTGGATACATTTGAACCTATAAATGACGTGTGACTTCTGAGGTTCCTTCCTCTTTTGGTGTGGGCTATTCTTGAGTAAGTGGTTACTCGTTTCCTTGGTCTTGACAATAAATCACTGTCAGGAATATAGGATATATGGGGCTGGCTGAAGGCAAACTCTGGAAAAGTTTTAAATATATTAAGATGGGCGCCTGAGAATGGGTAAAAGGTCGCTTCTTGCCGTGACAGGAGCAGGGAGGGGAAGAGGGGAAGCAGACGATGATGCTCATCAAGTGATCGATCCTCAGAGGCGATCTGTCCTCGACAGGTGAATTCCCCGTGGGTGATTCACGGCCTGGGTCCTCGAAGGGTAGTGCGGTGTGGAAGGTGGCGGAAAATTGTTCCCTCGGTTCCCGAGGCCGTCTGTCTCTGGTGAACTCCCGATGATCCTTGCCGGGATTAGGTCATGACCCTCGCGTTAACTGTCACTGGGATACGCTCAACATAAATGGGGGCTGCAAGTGTTCCAGGAGATTCGTTTTGTCCGACCCGATGGGGACCCTCGGAAGCGTCGATGCTGCATATGTGTCGCCAGCAAAGGCAATTGCTTCACAATCACTTAGTTAATTATTTTCTTTGGATTGACTGGTTTGATTTTTTTTATAGTTTGTTTCATTATGCGTTCTTCTTTGTAGAACGATGTAAATTTGGATCTGTAGTAGTGTTAATTTTTTCCTTATTATGGTTATTGTTATTACCATTGTACCAACCATTCATTATCTTCTTGGTCTGGTGGTCGATGTCTTTCTCATTGAACCCATTGTTGATTTTCTCTTATGCATACATACATAACAAAAGGCTTCCCCCCCCCCCTTACAAGGGAGGTGGCCAAAAAACAAAGGCATACAATCTACTCCCACCCATTCTATCCCCACATACTCCACTCCCGTTCACCACCCCTCCCTCCCTCTTATCTTGGCTCCTCTTGGATGATGGGTCCCTGTATATTGCCCACTGTCCTGGGTCAGAAGCAATGTAGCAAGACACTCCTTAAAAGTGATGGCTAGTTGTGCGCTTATTATTTTCCTACGAGTATTTTCTATATACCTTATCATAGATTTATTCTCCGTAGTCATTATAGCAGATCGCGATCTCGGGTAGCTCAGGATATTCTTTCACCGTGGTTAGGGAAGAATGTTCCAATGAATGGTGTGATGCTATTTCATTTTATACACTTCACTAAGGGGGAGGGGGGTTAACGGACAAGTGAAAAAAGTTACTGGATAACTGGGAGAAGTTACCGGGTAGCTCGGGTAGTGACGGATTGTCATATGCTTGGGAGAACCTCCGGGATGAGGTTCTGACGAAATGTTGCATGCTTGGTTTTTGGTGTTTTTTCCCATACTGGATTATCATCATAAGCATCATGAACAACGTGAAAGTATCAGCTCTCAACACTCGCCTCTTCCGTGAGTTCTGCAAGAATATGGACGCCAAACTCACTGCTCTATTATTTCATACACAAGGTCGATGGATGTCAAAAGGAAACATGCTTGCCCGGGTCTTTGAATTGCAGGAAGAAGTAAAGTTATTTTTAAGTGCTACAAGCGAGATGGATATGCTGTCCGCCGTCAACAAGGAATTAAAGCACGGTTGGCTTATCTTGCAGACATTTTTGAATATCTGGATGATTCAAACAAGAAATTGCAGGGATGAAAAATCACCGTCAGCGTACACACTGACGCAATCAATGTTTTTTGGGCAAAACTTCAGCTTTGGGTAAAGCGAGTAAGAAACGGAAATGTTGCATCTTTCCCGCGTCTGAGTGAGGACGATATCGAGAACCCATTGTAGGAAGAAATCCTTGTTCACCTTGAACATTTGGGAAACAAGATCAAACGTTGTTTCCCTGGTATCGACTGTGAAGACATATCAGTGAGGTTGCGAGGAACAAATTTTTGGAGCTCACGCACGACCCCCTAATGTCTATCCCTCTGAAACTTCTCTCTCCGAGAGGACAGTTTACCTGGCCCTTCAAAGGATGGATGACCACATCACAGATAACTGTCAAGGATGTAACACTTCACCCCATACTATATAACACATTATGGAATACTGCATTGTGCACAGTTACGAACGCCAACAACACAACATACTGTATATTCTATAGAGACCGTGTAAAATCTGTGCTATGATTTTCCGTAGCATCTCCCGCGAGGCAACTTAAAACCACTATGGAAATTATATACGAGTTAAATGAAAACTAAAACGTCAAGATTCCCGCGTTTTAGTGTGAACGCTAATCAACTACGGTTAATTGAATTCAACGTAGCATAAGTCCCGGTGGCTATGTGGTCATGGCCAACGTTGGATCGAGCAGCCAATCAAAGGCTCGCTTCAGATTTTCAGAGTCCCGGATGTCGACAAGCATCTATTCCCTGATGAAGAAGGTGAAATTTCTCCATTTCCTAATGCTAGTTGGCTCAAGTTCATCGGATGTTCGAAGATTTGGGTTCATATACATGACAAAGAACAAGAAATAGCACAGTCCTTTGCCCGTTCCAACGAGGATTCGCTAAGGCCAAGTGAACTTGGATACCACCGTCGGTGTTACTAACGTTTCACCGACAAAACCAAAATATCCCGGGCAGAAAAGCGACTTGGAAAAACTAAGACGGGCTTTGGACATCTAAGAGAGGAGACAACTTAATCGGAGATAAACCAGCAGTTGTCAAGAACGACCAAATCTGAGATAAGAAGCCTGGAAGAAAAAATCCGTACAACAACGTCTACAAGAACATGTAGGTGGCTAAAGAACACGTACAGTAGAAGCTAGCTATTCCTCTGTGTGTAGGGTACCGATTGATCGTGATTATTGCTTTAATGTCATTTTGTGCTGTTCAGTAATAAGTTATCCCTCCTCCATAATACACATTAATCTTTTTTGGTTTATGCTTTTTTGGACGGAGAATGTCTTATATCTAGATGGTTTTGAAATTGGAGCAGGAAATATCTGTGAATTCTCTTGTAAATACAAGAAAGTATGTAATTGATCCATATATGTATGAAACTGACAACTTAATAAATCTGTTATCTGAGAATATTCCCCTTGGAGAAGTAAAAACTGATCATTTAAAAGCCCAAAGCATAGGTAAAGTTTCCTCAGAGAAGTTCTGTTCTGAGACATTGTGCTTTAGATATGCAGATATATTTTCGCCAATAAAAGCCTTGAAGCTGAAAATATTTCCAGATACAGGGAAAGTGTCGAAAATTGAAAGTTGATGAATGAAAGTCTGAATGTTAGCCTGAAATAAACTACAAGCCTTTAAAACAGGTTTTTAGTTATTGGCAAGTCTCATGAGGTAGACCTGGATGAACTTCTGTCTTACAATCTGACACCAGTCCCTATATCTTTGGTCAGTAATGATGGTACTAGTATTTGTAAAACTAATAAAGCCAAGTTTATACATGAATTAAAGAAATCTGCATTGTGTGTAGAGGAAGTACATTGTGGTTTTGTATTATTCATAGATGCTATGGCAAGAATCCAGTCTATCATTAATGTTCCAAGTCCATTTGGGGAACTTACTACAAATATTTTGAGAGGTTTGTTGTTACAAGCTAGATCCAATGGTATTGTTTTATATATATATATATATATATATATATATATGTACATATATATATATGTACATTATATATATATATATATATATATATGTATATATATATATATATATATATATATATATATATATGTGTGTGTACATATATATATATATATATATATATATATATATATATATATATATATATATATATATATATATATGTATGTATTTACCTAGTTGTATTTTACGGGAAGGGGAGCTATGCTCGTGGGGTCCTGTCTTCATATCTCATTTTATCTAAACTATTCTTAAATTCATGTATTGTCTTTGCACACACCACTTTCTCATCTAACTTGTTCCAACTGTCTATTACTCTGTGAGGAAAGCTGTTCTTTTTCAAATCTCTTCTATAGCTGTCTTTTTTTCTTTTCTTTCCGTGTCCTCTTGTATTTCTGTCATCCCATTTTATCAGATTCTCTCTATCAGTAATTTCCATGCCTTTCATGATTCTGTAAATAGCTATCAAATCTCCTCTCTCTCTTCTTTGTTCTAGTGTCTGTAGTTCAAGTTTTTATATTCTCTCTTCATATGATAGTTTTGAGAGTGTTGGTGCCAATTTTGTAATTGCTCTTTGTATTCTTTCAAGTTTTTTTTATACATTTTTTTGTACTTGGTGACCATATCGTTGCTGCATATTCCAATCTTGGTCATATCAGGGTGATTAGGATTTTCTTCACCATTTCTTCATCCAGGTATGTAAATGCAACTTTGATTGTTCTTATTAAATTATAAGTTTCTCCAAAAATCTTATTTATATGTTTCTCAGGTGACATATTATTCATAACAATGACTCCCAGGTCCTTCTCATTTTCTACTTTTTTATTCCTTCTTCTCCCAATTTATATGCTCCTGTTATTCTGTTTTTGTTTTTTCCAAATTCCATTATACTACACTTTTTTGTATTGAACTCCATCTCCCACTTCCTACTCCATTCCTGTACTTTATTTAGATCTCTCTGTAGTGATTCACAATCTTCTTCAGTTTTCACTCTTTTCAGTAGTTTTGCATCATCTGCAAAGAAGCTCATATAGCTTTCTATTCCTTCATCCATATCATTAATATATATATAGCAAACATTATTGGGGCCAGAACTGTTCCCTGCGGAACACCGCTTATTACTCATCCCATTTTGAGTACTGGTCTCTTATCACTACTCTCATTTTTCTTTCTTGCAAAAAGTCTTCCATCCAATTTAGCAGTTTGCCCTGTATTCCTCCTTCAGTTTCTAATTTCTTAAGCAACTTCTTATGTGGTACTTTGTCAAAAGCTTTCTTTAGGTCTAGGAATGCACAGTCCGCCCATCCATCTCTTTCTTGTATTATATCTATTAGCCTTGAATAGAAACATATTAAATTGGTGACGCATGATCGTCCTTGTCTGAATCCAAATTGCCTTGGATTTAACACTTTGTTTTTTCTAAATATTTTACCCATCTACTTTTGATAATTCTTTCACAAATATTTGCTATTGTACTTGTTAGAGAAACTGGTCTATAGTTGGTAGGTTCTTCTTTATTTCCTCCTTTATATATAGGTACTATATTTGCTTTTTTCCAATCTTCTGGAACTTTTCCTTCTTTCAAGGAACTGTTTAGTATGCTATGTATTTTGTCTGCCAGTTCATTCCTGCATTCTTTCAGTATCCAGTTTGCTATTTCATCTGGTCCATGAGATTTTCTGACATCAAGATTACTCAAGTGTGTCAATATTTCATTCTTTGTTACTTCTATTTCTTCCATAGGGGGGACTTTCTCTTTCCATTCGATCTCTTCAGGTTGTATGTTCTCCCTTGTAAACACCGATTTAAAATGTTTGTTCATAATTTCTGCCATTTCCATTTCCTCAGTGTATTCAACTCCCCCTTGTCTTAATTTCTCCAAGTCTTGTTTGTTTTTCAGTTTATTGTTTACAAATCTGTAGAATAGTTTTGGTTGATCTTTACACTTTTCTATGACATCTTTTTTCATATTTTCTCTTTTCCTCTCTGCACGTTTGTACATATTCATTTCTATAACCGGTATATATTTTCCATTTTTCAGGTCTTCTGTATTTTTTTCCATTAGGTCCAGGCTTTGTCTCTTTTGTCTTTTATTTCCCTACAACTTTTGTTGTACCAGCATTTTAGATATTCTTTTTCTTGTTTTTGTCTTGGGACATACTTTTCCACTCCTTTTTTGTAAATTTTTGTCAAAATATTCCATTTCTCTTCTACTGTTGTTTCTTCTTTGTATATTTCTTCCCAGTTTTCTTTTTGAAAGAATTCTCTTATTTTATCAAAGTTTGTTTTTTCATACATCATTCTTCCTTTTCTATATTGTTCATTTCTTTTCCTATATTTTTCTTCATTAAGTTCCAGTTCAATCAATATGTGGTCACTTTTACTTATTGGTGCCTGGTATTCTATCTTTTCCACTATTTCAGGTTCTGATGTGATTATTAGGTCTAGTCTCGATGGTTCTTCTTCATTTCTATACCTAGTGTTCTCTAGAATCCATTGTGTCATTGTGTGGTCAATAATTATCTCAAGTAGAACATTTCCCCTTGAGTCTTCTCCACCCTTTACTGTCATTTCTTCCCAGCAGACTTCTTTGCAATTAAAGTCGCCCATTATAACTATTCTTCCTTCATCTTCCATTATCTTGTTTAATGTTATTCTTGTGTCTTCTAACATACTTTTATGTTCACTCTCTTCCCACGAGGCTGTTTTGGGGGGCACGTAGTTTATTACAAACGTTCTGCTGTTATCTCTGTCTTCTACTTTTATCATAACCATCTCTACTCTATTCTTTCCATATGTGACACTCTTCACGTTTATATCCTTCTTAGTCAGGAACATAACTCCACCCCCTTGCTTTTTCTCTCTGTTTCTAATCCAATAATTATATGCATCATGTCCTACACTGTTGGGTGGTAGTGGACCTTTTAATTTTGTTTCTACAATTCCCATTATGTCTGGTTCTTTTTCCTTCAAATAATCATTCAGCTCATTCAATCCTGTTATTAATCCATCTATATTTGTGTAAGACACTCTTAGTTTTCTGCCACTTCCATTGTGTTCTCTGTTTCCCTTTTGTTTTTCTCTTGTATGTCGACTTTCTTTAGTTTCATATTCACTACTCTCCAATAGAATCTCTCTTTTTCTGACTCCGTTCTGTTCTCGTTTTTTTTCCTTAGCTTGAAGTCTTTTCTGTTTTTCTTCCTCTCTTTCCTCTTTATTCATTTCCCTTTTTATCCATACCTTTTTATATTGTTCACTTGTTGCTAGTTTCCCTGTTTTGGATAAGATATTCTCTGTCGTCGTTTGTGACTTGAATTTAATCTTAATTGGTCTGGTCTTGTCTGTGCTATACTTTCCAATTCTAAATTTCTCTTCGATTTGCTTCATAATTTCTGGTTCATCTTCCTGTACTGATTCTAGTAATTGGCTTACTTTTTCGTTTTCTTCTTTGATTCTCGTGGTTCTATCTGGGTTGTGTTTCTCTTCCATTCCTAATATAATTATACATTTCTTCTTGTCTGCTAAATCTCTTACTATATTCTCCTTTTGTCTCATCACTTTAATAACTGAGTCTTCAGCATGTTCTTTCAATTGCTGTTTGATTATGTCAGTGAATGAAACTTTTTTTCTTCTTGGGTTGTCTTCCAATTTTTATCTTCTTTAGTTATGGTTTCTCTGTTTTCTTTACTATTCCTCTTCAATTCCTCATTCTCCACCTTTACTTCCTTTAACTGTCTTTTTAGGTCTTCTATTTCATCAGTTAAGTTTTTGTTCGCCTTCTCTAGTTTTTCCAATTTTTCAAACCTCTCGGCAATTTTAGTCATCTTGCCAAACCTAACTTCCCAGTTGTCAGACATTTTTTCAAGTTTTTCCTCCAGTTTTTTCAGTCGGGGGAGATTGGTATCCGCCGCCCTTTCATTAAATCCTTGGAAATTATCTTCCTCACCTTCCATTGAACTGCTTTTATCTATGTTTCTGATCTTTACATTTTTATTGGACATTTCGTCGTCACTCAGCTGGTCGGGGGGCGTTTCTTGTTTACATTTCGTCTGTCTGCCTGGGCCAAGTCTTCTCCTTCCTCATTTCCTTCCATTTCCCTCAGCAATCCCTCCCCTTCTCCTCTTTCCCTACTTTTCCACTACCCCACGAGCAATTTCTCCCCCGCCCTGTAAATACAATAGGTACTTCCTTTGCTTTAGTATCTTGAATTTTCACTTTTTCTTCAGAACGTCCTCTACGCCGTCCGTTCGTTGAAGTGTGTGTGTGTGTGTGTGTGTGTGTGTGTGTGTGTGTGTGTGTGTGTGTGTGTGTGTGTGTGTGTGTGTGTGTGTGTGTGCATATATATATGTATATATATATATATATATATATATATATATATATATATATATTGATAAGTATTTTAGACAAAATATTTGGATGATGGAGAACATAAACACAGGGGAAGAAGTTCTACGCGAACGAAACGTTAGTGTGTTTAGGGTTCCGAGTCTTCCCCTGTGTTTATGTTCTCCATCATCCAAATATATATATATATTTATATATATATATATATATATATATATATACATATATATATATATATACATATATATATATATATACGTGTGTGTGTGTGTGTGTGTGCATGTATATATATATATATATATATATATATGTATATGTACATATATATATGTATATATATATATATATATATAAATATATATATATATATATATATATCATTAAAAGTGATGGCTAGTTTTGCAATAATTATTTTCTTAATGCAAAACTAGCCATCACTTTTAATGATACATGCATTAGAGAAAAACTCCTGCCCAAATACACTTATAATACAGGGAGCTCAAAAAAAGATGTAACTAGTTTGATTGATCTTTATTCAGACAGACTTTGAATAACAAGCTTTATACGCGAGATACATAAAGTCAATAAGTTTGGATTATGTCTGAAAGTCAAACAAACTTCTGGTAGTCCACATGCTCGATATGAGCCTCATTTCTGTTGAAACATGCTTTCACGCGGACGCAGAAATTCTGGCCAACTCTTTTCCATGTTTCAGCGGAAACTTCAGCTACATAAGCTGCCACATTCTGCTTTAGATCAGCCTGTGTTTGAGGTCTGTTGGCATAGACCTTCCCCTTTGCTGCTCCCCAGAACCAGAAATCAAGTGGATTTAAGTCAGGGCTGGAGGGGGTGGGGGGCACTCATGATCTGTGTTGAGGCTGATGAGACGATTCCGGAAGAGTCCCCTGAGATGATCCAATGATGCGTGGGCTGTATGAGGTCTTGCACCATCCTGCATGAATCAAGCAAGCCTTAACTGTCCTTGGGTTAGCTTCTGAGTCAGGTCACCGTGAAACTGATCAAGAATGGCGATATAACGTTCACTGTTGATGGTAACGGTGCGCCCATTTTCCTCGAACCAGTAAGGTCCCAGCAGACCGTGCTTTGCATTGAACGCCACAAATGCAGTGACCTTCGGACCTTTGAGGCGCTTCTCACTGATTTCTTCTGGCTTCTCTTCTCCCCAAAACACATTGTTGTGGTTATTAACAGCCCCATTAAGATGAAAGTGTGCTTCATCACTAAACCAAATGTGATTGAGCCAGTTGGGAGTTTGCTCGAGCTTTTCATTCAGCCAGTCGCACATCTCGATTCTCTTCTCTTTGTCCTGTTGCTGCAGCACATGGTGAGTTGAAATTCTAAATGGGAACAGCTTCAGGTCCTTCCTCATAACTCTCAAAAGTGTAGTTGGAGAGAGAGCCAGCTCTTGAGCGCGGATTCGGTAAGATTTCTTCGAACTGCTAACCACCGACTCATGGACTTGCTCCCTCTTCTCAGGAGTGATGATTGGTCGCCGGCCACTTCTTCGCTTGTGGACGTGATCCAGGGATTTCTCCTTTTCAAAATGCTGCACAATCCTCTGTATTTTCAAATTTGTAAATGCTGCACACTCAGACTTAGATTTGTGACCCTGGTGTGTGTTGAACCGACGGCGGACTTCTGCGGGTGACTTGGTTTCATACCAGAGTTGGACGATTTTCAACTTCTGCTCTAGCGTGTACATTTTGCATACAATCTGGAAAACAAGAAAAACAAAGACATGTTAACAAATCCAACCTAGTTGACTATGTAACCTGAAAAGGAAAAGTCCTTGCGCGCCCCAACAGATTTATTAAAGCCAATCAAAGTAGTTACATCTTTTTTGGAGCTCCCTGTGTGTATATATATATATATATATATATATATATATGTATATATATATGTATATATATATATATATATGTATATATATATATATATATATATACATATATGTATGTATATACATAGATTGATAAATAGATATATAGATATAGATATAGATATATACTGTCTGGGGTATTGGCTGCATGTTATTGTGGCAAAGTAGCATGCAGTTGATACTTTAGGGTCTATATGGGGCACCCCTACGGACCAGAACCACACATCATTTTGTCTGCGGTAGAGGAAAACTCTGTACATACAGAAATGATGACAATTTTATACTACGATTGTCCCTCCGTTATGCTGTCCCCCAACCCCTTGTTACTGTCCTGTACAATTTCTCTGAATATTAATTTCCTTTTTTCGCCTACCTACCCTGTGGTGGGGGCAAAAGAATACTGCCACCAAGTGTTTCCACTTGAGTCGTAAAAGACGACAAAAAAGGGACGGGGGATGGGATTAGAAGTCCTACTACCTGTAGCCCCAAAAGGGGATATTCCTAAAAAAGAAAGTGAAGGCATAAGAGGGTCTGGGAGCTTTCCAACCAGTACCCTAAGGTTTGGGTCTTTTAATATGCGTGGATGTGGTACAGATGAGAGTAAAAGCGAAGAGATAGGCAGTATGTTTGTGGGAAGAAAGATGGATGTGCTGGCTTTGAGTGAAACTAAAATGAAAGGAAAGGGCAACTGTGAGTTTGGGAGTGTAGCTGGGAGGTACTCAGGAGTGAAGAGGGGACGAGGGAAAGAAGGGGTGGCTATACTAGTAAGTGAAGAGATAAGTAAGCGTGTAGTGGAGTTGAAGGAGGTGTCATCAAGGTTGATGTGGATGAATGTAAAGGTGGGAAAGGAGATGTGGGTTTTTGTAAGTGCGTATGGGCCTGGTAGTGAAAAGAGCGTAGAGGAAAGGGAGGATTTTTGGGTAGATATAAATGAGTGCATAGAGGGATTAGGGAGAAATGTCAATGTAGTTGTATTGGGAGACCTAAATGCTAGGGTAGGAAATGAACCAATTGAGGGAGTGATTGGGAAGTATGGATTTCCAGGTAAAAATCGTAGTGGAGAATTGATGGTGGAGATGTGTCTTGAAAGAGAGTTCATGATAGCAAATACAGTGTTTAAGAAGAAAGTCAAGCATAAGTACACATGGAAGAGGGTGGTGGGTGGAAGGGTGGCAGACAGAGCGTTAATGGACTATATAGTGGTGACCAGGAGTATGGTAGGAAGAGTTTAGGATGTACATGTTCTAAGGGGAGAGAGTAGGGGAATATCAGATCATTTTCTGGTGGAAGGTAAATTGAGAGTGGAGAATAGGTGGAGAAAGAGGAAAAGGGCAGAAGGTAGGGAGGTACTTAGAGTGAACTGCTTAAATGAGGAAAAAAAGGAGAATGAGTATAAGAAGAAGCTGAGAGAGGAGTGGGAGAGAGTAAAGGATACAGTAGAACTAGGAGAGGAGGAGGAATGGAGATGGTTCAAGGAGGGAGTCATAAGGTGTGCAAAGATGGCGTGTGGAACAAGGAGGGCGGGAGGAAATAGAAGGAAAGGTAGTGAGTGGTGGGATGAGGAAGCAAAGAAGGGTGTAAAAGAGAAGAATCAGGCATTCATAGAGTGGCTACAAATTAGGACGAGGGAATCGTATGAGAGGTACAAAATAAACAGAAAGGAAGTTAAGCATAAGATAAAGGAAGCAAAGAGGAGAGCAGATGTGAAACGGGGAAAGAGTATGACAGAAAATTTTGAAAGAAATAAAAAGATGTTTTGGAAAGAAATTAAAAGAGGAAGAGGAGGCGAATCAAGTAGAGAAGAAAAGGTAAAAGGTGCAGATGAACAGGTGATAATGGAAGAGAAGGCAGTGGGAGGAAGGTGGGCAGAGTATTTTAGGGAGTTGCTAAATGTGAAGGACGATAGGGAGGGAAAGGTAGTTGCAGTGGGAAGCGCTAAGAAAATGAGAGTGATGAGTGAGGAAAATGGAGGAGAAATAGGGAAGGATGAAGTGTAAGCAGCCGTTAAGATGATGAGAGCAGGTAAGGCACCTGGGTTGGATGGATGCCATGCATAATGTCTGAAGAAAGGAGGTACAGTTATGGTGGACTGGCTGGTGAGGTTATTTAATGTTTGTTTAAAAGAGGGTAGAGTACCAGAGGATTGGAGGAGTGCCTGTATAGTTCCGCTTTACAAGGGAAAAGGGGACAAGTGTGAGTGTAGTAGTTATAGAGGGATTAGCTTGTTGAATGTAGTTGGGAAGGCTTATGGGAAGGTCTTGATTGAGAGGATTAGGAGAGGAAGAGAGGGAGTAATTGATGAGGAATAGTGTGGTTTTAGGACAGGTAGGGGATGTGTAGATCAGATTTTTGTGGTAAGACAGACATGTGAGAAAGCTTTAGGAAAAGGTAAGGATGTTTTTTGGGCTTTTATGGATCTGGAAAAGGCTTATGACAAGGTAGACAGGAAGGCACTGTGGGAGGTACTGCAGATATATGGGATAGGAGGAAAGCTGTTAAGAGCAGTCAAGAGTTTTTATGAGAGTAGTAGAGCTTGCGTTAGGATTAGAAATGGAGAGAGTGAATGGTTTGAGGTAAAGGTGGAACTTCGTCAGGGATGTGTTATGTCGCCCTGGCTGTTCAATATTTACATGGATGGGGTGGTGCGAGAGGTGAATGCAAGGGTAGTGGGTCAGGGGTTAGAGATGATTAAAGAAAATGGAGAAAAGTGGGAGGTGAGCCAGCTGTTGTTTGCTGACGACACTGCACTTGTAGCAGGATCAGAGGAGAGATTGAGGAAGTTAGTGACAGAGTTTGAGAAGGTGTGTGAAAGAAGGAAGCTGAAGATAAATGTGGGCAAAAGTAAGGTGATGAGATGTACAAGGGGAGAGAGTGACAGTAGGCTGGAAGTGAGCATTAAGGGTGAGAAACTGGAGGAAGTGGATAGTGTTAGATACTTGGGTGTGAATGTGACAGGAAAGGGAGGAGTGGAGGTGGAGGTAGAATGTAGATTGAGAGAAGCGAGTAAATGCCTTGGTGGATTAAAAAGTGAAAGGAGAAATAGACATCTGGGAATGGATACTAAGAGGAGGTTATATGAAGGAGTGATTGTGCCAACAACAATGTATGGAGCAGAAACATGGAACATGAGAGAGGAAGAGAGAAGGAGTTTGAATGTGTTTGAGATGAAATGTCTGAGAAGTATGATAGGGGTTACAAGGGTGGATAGAGTGAGAAATGAGGAGGTGAGGAGGAGAACAGGGATGGAAAGGGAGCTGGGAGATAGGGTTGATGAAAGAGTATTAGGATGGTTTGGACACATGGAAAGAATGAGTGAAAAAAGATTAGTAAAAGAAGTGTGGAAGGCGGAGGTGGAAGGAGTGAATATGAGGGGGCGTTCTAGGATGAGATGGATGGACGGGGTGAAGGGGGCTTTACAAAAGAGAGGAATGTCTGTGGAGGAAGGACGGGAGAAGATAGAAGATAGGGGTGAATGGAGAAGGGTTGTGTATAGATGAGGCTGTGATGCATGAGGGGGAGTGGGTGGGGAATGGGGAGTGAGGAAGTATGTATGAAAAAAAAAAATTGACGCAGCCCGAAGGGATTTCTCCCCGTCTTCTCCTTTTCTGCATGAGGGGACCGAGAGGGGGGGGGTCACCGAATTTATGAAGCTGCCTTGCTGTGGATGTGCTGTGTCTTGCGACACTGCTTATGACCCAGGGCAGTGGACAGGATGCAGGGATGACCCGTCATCCAGGAGGTGCCAAGACAGGAGGGAGGGAGAAGGGTGGAGGGGAGTGGAATATATGGGAAATGAAATGGGTGGGAGTGATTTCTATGCTTTTTTCTTTTTGGCTAACCCCCGTGTAAAGGGGAAAAAGCCTTTGGTATATGTATGTATGTATGTATATATGTATGTATGTATGTATGTATATATATATATATATATGTATATATATATATATATAAATAAATATACATATACATATATATACATATATATATATATATGCATATATACCCATATGTCAGCAAAAAAAAAATATTGAGTGGGATAGAAGAGCCTCAGAAGTAGTAGGCTACAGATATATCGAGTCACAAGACATAATCAAAAGGTGTCCGAAAAAAAAGTCAAGTGGAAAGAACAAAGAGATGCTGACTGAGTTTCTATGCTAATTCTGGACAACCTGTGATTCATCTTTTTTTTTTTTTGTGGTGTAATTTTATTTGTTGCTCATGGTAACAAATGCCTTAGCCTTTCCTCTCCTGATGGTATCTCTTTATGTGTAGCTGAAGTTAGTGATCTAAGTTGTGATCACGAAAAGGCAGATACAAGGCTGCTTCTGCATGCTAATCATGCTTCACCTCATTATATCAGGATATTGTTATAGTGGGTCCTGATACACTTGTCATGGTCTTAGCTGTTGAATTTGACCATTGTATTGGTAGACATTTGTACTTCCAAACTGAGTCTGGTGCTTATAGTTGTATCATTTATATATCTCACATATCAAATACACATGGTCCTAGTAGACGCCGTGCTATTGTTGGCATACATGTTTTCACTGGATGTGACATCTTCAGCTCATTTAAAGGTAAGGGTAGAGTGAAACACCTCCAGTTAATGTTAAATTCTGTGAAGGCAGTTAATTGTTTTCAGATGATTTTTTTTTAACAACTGGAGTTTGTCTGTCATCTATACAACCAGAATGACAAAAGGTAAATAATGCTTGCTATAACATCTTTAGACTTTTGATTAAATCTGACAAGGCTCTACCCCCTAATGCTGATAGTCTAAAACAGCACTCTAGACGAGTACCATATCAACTTGCTATCTACAGAAGATATTTGGAACAAAATATAAATGTACTCAATCCTACAAACCATGGGTGGCGATTACAAGATGAAGTAGTGCTTAGTAATGTGTGGATATTAAATCCTCCCGTTCCATTTGAGGTAACCATGGATATTCTATGTGTCAGAAGAGCTCATGCACTGATCAGACTTGCTCTTGCAGGAAAATTAATTTGCCCTGTAATTTGCCATTGTAAAGATTGTGACAACAACTCTTTTTCACAAGATGGGAATAAAAATACATTAAACAATGAGTCTAACGATATTGCAAGTGCTGATGAACTCTGAATTAGCCTGAAAACATATTGTTTTTAATTCGTGTATATACATTGTACTTACTCTAAACGACTAACATTAGATACAGATTTGTTAGGTTAATCTGTGTAATTATCTAGATGATCAGTTGAAAGAATCCCTGTCCCTTTCATTCAGAAATTTTATTTTTTGGTATATTTTTTAAGGAATTATTGAATTTATGTAAATAATTGAAATGTATTATATGTAAAATAGTATGATTGTAGACAATGGATACAACACAGTCGTGTAACACAACAAAGTAATGTCGTAGCACATATGTAAAATAATACTAATGACCCACTTTCGGAGAAGAATAGGCGAAAGTAAAAAGAACTGTATATTTCGATCACTAACTGTGATCCTCTTCAGCAGATGTGATTACAGAGTGGAGAAAAGCATGGGTTTATACAAAAGTAGTGAGGTAAGCAGGTCACGTGTCCAGCGCTACGTGGACATTGGTGGATTTTGTCCACTGTCAATGAAGAGGGTAGCAGTCTATTTATAGCTAAGGAAGTTATACAATCTGGTGACCATTGGCCATAGGAAATATTATAATTAGGAAAATTATTGATTAAGAAGATTCTATTATTTTTCCTCTAAAACTGCACTTAGATTTGTAAATTATTTCAGCGTCGTCCCCAATTTATTCGATGGTGTTTATTGGCGACATACTGAAATACGGCGGAATTTTCTTGTCCAGATTTAACAGTTAAATATGGGCAGGAAAATTCCGCCGTATTTCCTGCCGTATTTCAGCATGTCGCCAATAAAAACCACTGAATAAATAGGGATTTTTTTAATTTTTTTTTTATTTACTGATTTTTATTAAGTTAGTTATATTAAGCGCATACATTTTGTTTTGGCTACCTTTTTCCTTCTTTATTATGTTACTTAAGTTATTAAGCAAATATATTTTGTGTTTCAGCTACTATTTTCCTTGTTTATATGAAAGGGGAATCTGGAGGGCAGAAATAGTTGAAAAGGGAAACGAGAGATAAAAGGTTAGGAACCCCTGCATTACAAGAAGTGCTGTCGATGAAGACTACTGTAACTTCATGAAAGTATTCGATAAGGTTTGGCACAAAAAATAAATAAATAAATAAAATAAATAATGGACGAACTGAGGGCATGATCTGAGACCAGCATACTAGGAATTAATAGAAACCCTTTTAAGTACGCAGGCAATAGGGAATGATTGGTAACAAGAATTCTATGTGAAAAAAGTCACGAGCGGCATTCCTCAAGGATGAGTGATTGGACACCCCCTGTTTGTTATATTCATTAATCATTTGCCTCAAATAGTTAAGAATGGAAACAATGTATATTTCTATGCAGACGACACAAAGGCACCACAGAATCCAGGACGATAAGGAATGTAGAAAGACGAAGAAATTTTATTTTGTAGCAGAATAATGAATGGTTGGAACAATCTCCCAGAGCAAGTGGTGAATGCGGTAAGCGTGATGATGTTAGAAGAATTAGACGAGGCTTTGGGTGACGAACACTGAATCATTTACAAATAATATAGCGAACACGAACAATGAGTTGGGTCTCAAGAACACTAGGTTCATTTATGAGAATGTAGAAATACATTTGTTCTGTTTGCCCTCAGATCTTCATTAACCGAAAGAAACCTTCTGCACAGGGACGACAAGATAAAACAGGAGAAAAAAAATCACGCTGCACAACTGTTTCAAGCATACAATAAAAGGGACAAGATGAAAAAAAAAATCACGCTGCACAACTGTTTCAAGCATACAATAAAAGAGAGACATCAGACACTCACGGCCAAACAAAACAATTCCTCAGATCTAATCTGCAATTGGCCTTGAGTATTTTTCTGCTATAACCACTTGTCCTCCTTCGTATTACTATCTAATCAGTTCATGTGGTTGACGGTGAGCATTATTTCCAGAATACATTGTTTACACCGCTCATACAAACGCAACATCGAATAATCTGATGACAGTTTCCCTACCTTTTGATATATATGAAAATTAAACCGAAACTGATTGTACCGACCATATAGTGTAGCGGATAATCTTTCATATCCTAACAAATTGTGCAAATTATGACTAAAGCATGAAATTTCTACCAGTGTTAGTAGATACCATAAGGTTCATTTTAAGATCGGGAGGTAAGTCAGATTTGACCTCTGAGGACCGTGAGAAGTCAATGACCTCCGCGGTCCGCAGAGGTCAAATCTGACTTCATGACTGAATGACACACTATTCAAATCCCTACGGCTTTTTTGTTTGAAGAGTGGGAACAAAACCGATTGCACCATTGAATTTAGCGTCGAATTCGCTATAAAAGTATAGAGAGTTATTTCTCGAATTTGTTTTTTTGAATTTTATAAAAAAGTTTTTATAAAAAATCTGGAAAATTAAGGATTTTTCTAGTTTATCATAAATAAAGAATACAAAATATTCAAAATTAGCAAATTGCTCTCCATACCTTTATAGCAAATTCCACGCTGAATCCAATGGTACAATCTGTTTTGTTCCCACTCTTTAAACAAAAAAACCCGTAAGGATTCAAAGTTTAAAAAATCATAACTTTTGTGGTGGCTGGTACTAATACAATTTTTTTTCTGGACATAAAATGAAATCAATGACCTCAGAAAACAAATGTATTGAAATATACATTTAGGTTATTGTGGTGTTCAGAACAGCCTGCATGACATCGTGCTGTAAGATAATCTGTGTAAATTTAATTTTCAATGCGCATTGCACAAAAGCTATATATAAACTTAAAGTACAGTGATGGTAGTGACCTCAGACACATGTATAGTACACACTGAACTAACAGTCTCCCGAACATGCATATAATGCAGTGCACTTGAGTGCAGCCTTGGTGCACTTGCAGCGGCCGGTACATCCCTTCTTGCAGCCGCAGTGGATCAGTTCGTGCCAAGATTTTGATGCCTCTGGAAGTTTCGTCCAAAGAGGTTGCCACCCAGAGTCCTCATTTTTCCAATCCCAGTCAGATGGGCTTGGTAACTCAGGATTCAGGACCAGAGTTTGGTTCCAGCGGTTGCCCTGGAGAGATGCACGCTTGATGTGCTGGTGGAGTGCTGCCTGCGTTGGGGGAATGTTTTCTAGAGCACTAGACTTGTGTGCGAAGAGCTCTTTCCTAGAATCGTTGACTTTCATGATGTCACTGGTGCGGTCATACATCAGCACTATGAAGCGCTCCAGCAGTGACATTGACTCGTCACTGACATCACTTGGCATGCGTAAGAGTTCTTCAAAGGCATCAGTCACCTCTGGGAATACTTTCCAAATCTCCCAGGCAGTCTTCTTCCCTCTGCCAGCGAATGAAGACACAGTGTCGCACCCTGTGAGGGCATGGAAGATGGGGAGAGTAGCACATTGTCTTGGGTTCATGGAGGCAGCCAGTTTGTGAACAGCTATGTACCGGAAGCTGGATCCAGTACCAAGAGCTATCCACAGCTCGTCAGGATTGATGTTGTTGAAAGAAGCCACAGCCAGTACCACAACATCAGTATCCACAGTGCGTATGGCCACCTTCCTCATTCCCTTCTGCACAGCATCTGCCACATGTAACAGCATGCGAGTGTCCGCCTCCTCGTGTAAACATGGTGCGAGGCTGGTCAAGTTGGACTCGGCAGGAGAGCATAGGACTTCAGTTCCACATGTTGCATACATTTCCTTGCCATCAGCTATTGGAAGACGAATGACCTCTCGTGACAGGAAACCAAAGAGCTCAGTCTTGTTTTGATCAACACGAAGGAAGGGCTTCCAGTCCTTAGGCATGATGATAGAGGGAGCCACTCTTTTCCTGACGCCCTTGCCCCTCTTCTCTCTGGTCGTGCCTTTCAGGCTGTCAGGTAGATATACATCCCAGACGAGGTCCAGTCTGTGGACCTTTCCTAGTTGAGTGGAGATGTAAGGTGCAAAGACTATGTTCCCATACTCTTGAAAGGTCTTGGCCGCTACAGGATTGAGCATTTGAACAATAGCTGCTCCGTCAAGGATTGTGGCATCAACCCCAAGTGCGCTTGTGATTTCTGGTTGGTCTGGTTTCAGGCAGTGTAGTAGATCTGCTTTGACTGCAGGGCGCATTTTTCCTCCTGTTGATAATGCAGGTGGGGCTGCCTGGTTCTCGTGGCAGAAGAACTGGTCAAGATCGCCATCACGTGATTGACATGCAATATACAGTCTCGAGAAGAGACTACAGTCACTCTTCACTGCGGCCAGTTGCATCTGCTGCTTTGACTGCGTCTTGGTATGTGGCCGACTGAAGAGTGGCAACTTGTTCTGGGGCAGTCTGTCTGTAACTGGCTTCGTGCATTGTTCCAGTCTTTCTTGAACAAAATTTGTGTATTGCTCCTCACCAAGCGACACAATCTTCCTCACAGTTTCTGCCACTGGGGTTTCCATGATGTCTCTCGTGTCAAGGACCAGTAGATCTTGAGTGTTCTCTAGGAAGGGATTCCCCATATCTTGAAACACTGCTATAAGTGCTCTGACATACTTCATATAGGCTGCTTGCACTCCAGGTTTCTGGTCATGATGAAGATGCCCACTGTCGTGAGCACCGCTATGTCCTCTTACCGCCATCTATTCAAACTCTGTCGTGATCCTGGCTATTTCTGGCCCTGCCCTGTCTGTTGTGAGCTGTAGTAATCTATCATATGACACACACATCCCTAGGCTGAACAGTGTGTCAATCAGACCTCTGCTCCTGGTCACAGCGTGAATCTTGCGGGCCACGTAGTGGGAATGGGGTTTCTCTCTCGCGGCTGTGGCGCACTGAGGTTGGCTCCACACTGTGTGTATGCTTAACACTGTTGAACACCAGTAGCTGCGCTATTGTAAGAGCAGCAGGTGTGTTACTTATGTTGAACAACTGAGTCTGGTGCTTGATGTTCGCCCCATCGAGGATCATGTTCAACAGAGCAAGGAGGGATGGTGTCACAGAATCTTTCTGGCAATCAGCTTTGAACGAACCGTCAAATGTAAACCTGGTGTGAAACATTTCCCTACGGATTAATTGTGCTGCTCTTACTAGGTGCATGGCATCACTGTCATGATCACAGGCCTTCATCAGGGCGGAACCTATATGTTTCTCAAACATCAGTAGTGTGTCTCGGCCCTGAGAATGGGCTCTCAGATCAGGAAGCACAGAAGTCTGTCCTTCAGTCTGGTTGTGTGTATTCTGTTGGTTACCGGGACACCCAGCTGCTCAAGTCTCACCTTGTAGAGGTTACCTATGTCTGAGAGTTTAAATACAGGGGCATTGTCCTCATCTGCATGCATGTCCTCCATGAATGCCACCAACTCAGCAAAGGCTATGCCATGCAGACAATCCGCATCATCGTCCTTGAGTGCGGCTGGTCGGATTTTGTTATATAATGCACGGAGACAGTTGCGATGCTATTTTGCGTCGATGGCAACCATGTCTCCTGCAGACAGCTTGGCCAGCAGTTCAGTGTCCCCCAATTCAGTGGCACATCTCCTTACGTTCCTGTCAATGTCCTTTGTAGCTGCTTGGTGCAAGTCTGCAGTGCCAGCTGGTTTATTGCAGAAGAAACAGATAGGCTCGCTTGACTGTGGAAGTGTGTCGGCATATGCTGATCGTGTGCGCAAGGCTGAAGTACTGGTAGTAGATTGTTGTCCTGAAGCTGATTCTGCTCTGCTCTGCTGGTGAAACATTTTTTTGTTAAACTTTAAACGACATTTCTTGTGCCACTGAGCACTGTGTCTCTTCAAGGTAGCTTCTACGCCATTGCCATCATCCAGTCTTTCCACGTTGAGTTCCATTGGCATGCGGCGAAGTCCCTTGAAACGGACGAGGTCTTCTGTCAATGATGCATAGCCAACACCACTCGGTTTCATGGTAGATCTTAGTGGGCACTGTAAAGGTTCATCTGTCTCTGCTTGGCAAAGAATACAAAGCTCCCAGTTA
>NC_134796.1:29828325-29833325 GCF_046742065.1 Oratosquilla oratoria
TAAAAGCGGGAGCAAAAGCTGATCACGTTGAGTATCAGAAGTACTACCTCGAGAGAAGATTTAAAGCCCAGAGAAAGATTGATAAGCTCAAGAAGTACTGTTGTAAGAGGAAAAACACGGAACTTAACCAGGTCTCTGGTGAGGACGTTGAAGCTGGGAGTGCTACTGTGAGTTCAGTCACTTCGACGGGAAGCGGAAGTGGACAAGACCAAGGAAGTGGTCCAGACGAGGAGGGTGTACCGGATCAGTTCGTCGACTCGGTGGCGGAGAATATACGGATTGTTCGAGAAAGGCGGCTTGAATTGGAACAACAATGTTTGCAACGTTTGCAAGAAAAAAAGAGGTTAAAGAAAGAACGAGAAGCAGCTAAAGAGGCGGAAAGGGATGCCGGAATCAAGAAAAGGGAAGAACGTGAGGCGGAAAAGATGCATCGACAGGTTTTGTTGAAGAATAAGAAACAGAGGCGTTCCGAGTTAAAAGCAGTAAAAGAACAGTTGAAATTGTTACGAGCTGGGCTCATCGGGGATAAAGATTTGTCTGAATCGACGATTAATCACTTAAATATGGTCAGAAAGGAACGCAAAGATAAAAATTTTAGGGCGGATTATGTGGATTCAATAGCAGTGATATCTGATACGCTTGAAGGTTATTTACGAGACCAAGCAAAGATACCGCTCCATAATATTGGTACAATAGGGGACTTCAAATGTAAGCTTTGTAAATCGCTTTTATGGGCAGGAGAACGTAAGACTATTTGTTGTAAGCAAGGACAAACGCCTCAAATCCAGTTTTCAGAGCTTAAAAACGGTATTAAAAGTATGTACGAAGGAAATTCTCCGTTATCTAAACGGTTCCTGGACAAGATCTGTGGGTTCAACGCGTTGTTCTGTTTCACATCATTTACCACTTCAAGCAAACTCCATGACCCGAGCGAACTAACATTGTGTTACAAGATTCAAGGGAAAATATACCATACCATTGGACATCTCAACCCCGAAGCGATCGCAGGTAAAAAGAACCCTTTTTGGAAACCTATTTCTTCATTCCTGGACTTATACTTCTATCATGATAAGGAAGACCAGATTAAGTTACGTGTACAAAACATGGATCGAAAGGCGAAAAACGAAAAAACTCTTAAGCGCCGAAAGAGAGAGAGGAAGGAAGCGAGTTCAAACGAGGATATCATTTCCATGTTCTATGATTACTTGGTTCAGTATAATGAATGTCTAAACCCGATTTTGAAGGAATTTGAAACGTGTAAAACATTAGTTAGTGAACACGTTAATAAGACGGAAAGTATGCCTGCTGTGTCTATCACGCTGAGAGCGGCAGACGGGATCAAAACCAAGGAACATAAGGGTCTGTATCACCTTCCGTCTGCTTCATCACAGGTTGGTGGGATTGTTAGCTTTGAACCCAATAGAGATCCATTGGAGATAACAGTTACTTCCCCTTTGCCCGGTTCGAACTTCAAGACTACAAGTTTGAGCCATTTGAAGTTCCATTACGATGCTTTCCAGTATCCTTTGTTGATCCCAAACGGTGACATCGGATATTGTCATTCCATGGAAAGGTTATCCAAAGTCCGTGTTAGAGGTCTTGAACCGCCTGAAGAAGATGAGTGTGACGCCTCTACGGGGCCATCAACTTCGTCTACTTACAAGCGTTTATCCCCGTGTATGTTCTACTCCTTTCTTTATATGGAGCGGGAAGGCGTTTTCAACCACATAACCAAGTGTAGGAGACTGTTTCAACAGTTTGTTGTGGATAACTACGTGAAAGTAGAAAGTAATAGGTTGTCATACCTCGAAATGAACCAGAAACGGATCCGAAAAGAAAGAGCAGACATATTATGTCTTGGCAGCGATAAAGTCGCTGATACAGGTCAAAGGGTTGTGTTGCCCAGTACTTTCATTGGAAGTCCCAGATATATGAAAGAGCGCCAACAAGATGCGCTTACATATGTTACGTGTTATGGATCTCCTGACTATTTCATAACCTTCACTATGAACCCGCATTGGCGGGAGCTGCAAGTTGCTATGGATGATACAGGTTCTGCTGGAATACGGTCGATCGGGGACCGCCCAGATTTAATTAGTAGAGTATTCAAGTTGAAGGTTGATAGTTTCATGCATGATTTGGTATCTAAACAGATCTTCGGAAGGGTGAAGGCGCATCTTTATGGTGTGGTATGGCAAAAACGTGGACTTCCTCATGTTCACATCCTCTTATGGATGAATGAGCGTGTGACAGCTGAAAGGGTTTCACGTATAATATCCGCTGAAATCCCCAACAAAGAAGCTGAACCCAGGTTGTATGATATCGTTACAAGGTGTATGATCCATGGACCGTGTAAGGGGTACGATGAGTCTCTCCTATGTTGCCAGAAATCTAAGCCAACCGCTTCGACATGTGGAAAGGGCTTTCCTAAGACCTGTAGAAACGACTTAATGTTCGGTAACAATGGGTACCCTGAGTACAAACGTAGGTCCATCGGAGAAGGCGGGGAATCTTTTGTTACCAAGGTTAAAGGAGTGAAGAAGGTTATTGACAACTCTTGGGTTGTTCCTTACAGCCCCTATCTGTGTGTGAAGTATGACGCCCACATCAACGTTGAATGTTCAAATTCGATTAAAGCTATAGCTTATGTCACGAAGTATGTAAACAAGGGGTGTGATAGGGTCCTGTTCAGTAAAACTACAAAAGATGGGACCGTGAATGAAATTAAGAACTTCCAAGAGGCGAGATATATAAATGCGAATGAAGCAACATGGAAGATATTCGGGTTTGACATATACAAAAGTTATCCCCCGGTATCCTCTCTCGACTTACACCTTGAGGGCGAAAACGAGGTGTTTTATGACGAAAACTCATCTAAAGGGACCGTAACAGCGAAAGCAAAACAAGATACCCAATTAACCGCTTTCTTCAAGTTTGTGTGCGAAATCTGATGAGAAGTTCGTACCACGTTGTATTATCATCAGAAGCCTCAACATTTCTGTTTTGACAAGGCCCATTCGGTTTGGAGAGAAAGAAAATGTAACACCTTTTCTTTGGGACGTATTCGTGCTGTTTCCACTAAAACTGTTGAGTTGTTTTACCTCAGGTTGTTGTTGACACATAAGGCGGGCCCTACTTCCTTTGAGGATCTCAGAACAGTCGAGGGTGTGACATATCCCTCTTACCGAGAGGCTGTCAAGGCCTTGGGTCTCTTGAGTGATGAGGAGACATGGAAGACTACTATCTTAGAGATAATCAATCACACCAACGACAGGTACCGTCTCAGAGAAACGTACGCCAGGATGTTGGTGTTTTCAGACCTTGAGGACCAATCCGGTATCTGGGAGGAGACCAAGGATCTATTTGCAAGCGATTTCCTTCACCAGAACAACCTAACAGAGTATAACGAGGAAATCTACTTGGACGCGTTAGACGATATCCAAAAACATGTTTGGAACTGTGGAGGAGGCCTTATCACCACTTACGGCTTATCTGTTTCTAGAGGTGGAGAGAAGACTTCAAACGTTATTCGAAGAGAGAAGTCTTACAACAAGGAAAAGTTGAAAAAACAGGTTCAATCAAAACAAGACCTCTTAAATGATAAACAGAGACAGGTATATGATGTGGTCATGTATAGGGTGAATAACCAACAGAAGTATGAGAATAATGGAATCTTTGTAAACGCTGCCGGAGGCACAGGAAAGTCCTTCATCTTGAATATGTTACTTGATACTGTGCGGTCCGAGGGGAAGATAGCGTTAGCTGTAGCGTCTTCAGGTATAGCAGCTACTGTTCTTAACGGGGGTCGAACCGCCCATAACATGTTTAAGATACCATTGATGGAGTATAATGAAATAAGAGGGTGTTCTGTTAAGAAGAATTCTGAACTTGCAAAGTTGTTGGAGATGACATCGTTAATCGTGTGGGATGAGATCGTGATGGCGAACAAGAATACGTTAACAGCTCTTGATATAACGTTGAGAGACATCTTGGGTAATGAACGGTTTATGGGGGGAAAAGTGTTCGTCTGCGCTGGAGATTTCAGGCAAATATTACCTGTCATTCGAGGTGGAGGTAAATGTGATGAATTAGAACATTGTATAAAGTCCAGTTATATGTGGCGGGACATAACAAAGTTGGAATTGACTGAAAATGTGCGTCTAAGGAAAGGTGATGAAAAAAACATTACGTTTGCGCGCAAGTTGCTGGAACTCGGATCCCAGAAACACGGACCTTTGGAACTTGAGGAGGGGTTCGGTATTCAAGTCAAAACACGTGAAGAGTTAGTGGAAAAGGTTTATGGTGATTTGGAGGAAAACTTCTTAAACATTTCCTATTTTGAACAACGAGCAATCATATCACCCATAAATGATGATGTCGACGGTGTTAACTCTATGATACAAAAGAAAACTAAGGGAGAGGAGAAGACATACTTTAGTGTAGACACCCCGGTCGAGGAAGGAACTGATGTCCAGACTTCTGTGTTTAACGCTTTGACAAGCCCTTCTCTTCCACCACATCAACTTAAAGTGAAGATTGGAAGTGTTGTGATGGTTGTCAGGAACATTTCACCGCCTAAACTGTGTAACGGATCAAGAGTCTTGGTAACTAACTTGAAAACGAACATTATAATTGGTAAGACCTTAGGTGGTAGTCACCGGGGAGAACAGGTTATGATTCCCAGGATAACACTAGAAGCTAGCGACACCCCAGTTAACCTTAAGCGCAAACAGTTCCCGGTTAAGCTTAGTTACGCGATGACAATAAACAAATCTCAGGGACAGACGTTTAACTGCTGTGGAGTACTTCTAGATACTGTTCAATGTTTCGCTCATGGTCAGTTGTACGTGGCCTGTTCGCGGGTTACGTCTTGGGATTCTCTTTTCATCTATACTGGCTGGCATAAAGTAAACGAAAGTTATAGGTTGAGACCGGCCGTTAACTGTGTATATGAAGAATTGCTCTCAGACAACGAGGTAAACAGTCAAGAACTGCCTTCG
>NC_134796.1:29835825-29839003 GCF_046742065.1 Oratosquilla oratoria
TGTGCGGTTGTACCCCAATCGTGGTCAAGAACGATCATCGTTGAGCCATGGACGATCATCGTTGAGCCGTGGACGATCATCGTTGAGCCATGGACGATCATCGTTGAACCATTGACGATCATCGTTGGGCCGTGGACGATCATCGTTGAGCCGTGGATGATGATCGTTGAGCAATGGACAATCATCGTTGAGCCGTGGACGATCATCGTTGAGTCAAGAACGATCATTGTTGAGCCATGGACGTTGTTGAGTCAAAAATGATCATCGTTCAGCCGTGGACGATCATCGTTCAGCCGTGGACGATCATCGTTGAGCCGTGGACGATCATCGTTGAGCCGTGGACGCTCATCGTTAGGCCAAGGACGCTCATCGTTGAGTCATGGACGATCATCGTTGAGCCCTGAACGATCATCGTTTTGCAATGGACGATCATCGTTGAGCCGTGGACGATCATCATTGAGTAAAGAACGATCATCGTTAAGCCATGGTGTCGAAGTTCTCGAAGGTGCCGAAGTTCTCGAAGGTGCCGAAGTTCTCGAAGGTGTCGAGGTTCTCGAAGTTCTCGAAAGTGCCGAAATTGTCGAAGGTGCCGAAGTTCTCGAAGGTGCCGAAGTTCTCGAAGGCGCCGAAGTTCTCGAAGGCGCCGAAGTTGTCGAAGGTGCCGAAGTTCTCGAAGGTGCCGAAGTTCTCGAAGGTGCCGAAGTTCTCGAAGGTGTCGAAGTTCTCGAAGGTGCCAAAGTTCTCGAAGGTGCCGAAGTTCTCGAAGGTGCCGAAGCTCTCGAAGGTGCCGAAGTTCTCGAAAGTGCCGAAGTTCTCGAAGGTGCCGAAGTTCTCGAAGTTCTGGAAGGTCTCGAACTTCTGGAAGGTCTCGAAGATCTCGAAGTTCATGGTGTTCGTATTTCTTCCGAGGTTGTAGAAAATTTCAAGAAGCACTATTACGCAGGCTACAAACATTTTTGTGGTAATGGTGGAAGAGGACACAGGCAATACCAGTTGTACCATTTAGAGCGTAGGTTCAAGACATTTAAAAGAAAGTACCCCAATCGTGGTCAAGGTTGGACGTTGGACAACAATGCCTCTGCCCGTAGCAGCTCGGTTGAAAAGACGTAATATGCATTATTGGAAGTGGGTTGCGGATGAAAAGAAAATCAGTAAGATGGAGATCAATACGTCAGCGTCTTTAAAAGGTTTGTTACGGAAAGAGCACCGTGAAAATTTTCCTTATTTTTACGATGAAAAGGTCAAAGAACCCCGTGATAGTGAAGCCGCCATGAAAAGGCGACAGCGACATTTCTGGGCTTGGGTTACAAAACAAAAAAAGATTGACAAATCCACTATTGACAAAGTTCTCAGAGTACAGTTAACAGAAGAGCATAAGAAATGCCACCCCGAATATTACGAAAAGTGTAAAAACCGGCCATCTACGACATGCGTCGCGGAGCAATCTATACAACAATTCCAACGTATAGTCCTTAGTTTCAACGAGATGTTACGCAATTCACCAACATACGAGTACAGTGATAGTACAATAGATGACCTGGAACCGTATAGCGGGGATATTTCTTCCGAGGTTGTGAAAAATTTCAAGAAGCGCTATTACGCAGGCTACAAAAATTTTTGTGGTAATGGTGGAAGAGGACACAGGCAATACCAGTTGTACTATTAAGAGCGTAGGTTCAAGACATTTAAAAGAAACGCCCGAAAAAACGTGTTCGCTTTGAAGAATGTGAGGCGCCAGCAAGAAAAGAAGAGGGAGCAAAGGAAAGTAGAGTTGAGAAGAGACCTGAAAAAGATCCAAAAAGAGGAAAAAACGGTTACAAGCGGAAAAGAATGAAGTGGATAATAAGCTGCGGAAAAACAATGTTAGAAAAAATGAAAAATAATGAATCGGAATACATCTCCAAACAAAAGAAGCGGATGGGTGGGTCGGAGTGTTCACCAAAGACTACACAGAGCAGGAAAACCGTGTTCTCACTGAAATGAGGAACCAACGTACAGTAATCGCCAAAAAGAAGACAGCTGAGGAAAGTAATCCGCGTGGGCGTGCGCATGAGAATGTGAAGGGGTCGTTACGCGAAGCAGATAAAGAAGTGAAACTAAATGATATAGGGGTTTTGGGGGGCAGAAAGTGTAAAATATGCAATGCGCTTCTGTAGAAAAATGAGCTCCAGACAATATGTTGTAACCAGGGGCAGACGCCACTCACTGTACCAACCGAGATAAAGGATAAGGTACTCAAAGGGAAAGTTGCCGCTCTCTAAACGTTTTTTCAATAATTTAGTGGGGTTGAATAATATGTTCTCATTTACGTCTTTCTCGACTTCCAAAAAGTTGGAAAATGCAGCAGAGTCAGTGATGTCTTACAAGATTCAGGGTAGGATATATCATAGGTTGTCCACGTTGGATACTCAGAAAATAATTCAATCTTCACCGTTTCCAGGGGCGCCGGAACGGAGAAATGATAATTCGTATTTGGACCTATACTTTTATTATGACAGAGACCAACAATTAAAGATTAGAACTGTCCGTGTAACACGAAAGCAAAGCGAGCGAAGCGAGCGACCCGCGCAGCGGGTCTTGCCGAAGGCCAAGCACCCCTGGCGTAGCCAGGGCTGGCGTAAGCCAGGTGCTTGTAATAATAATAATAATGATAATAATAATAATAATAATAATGATAATGATAATAATAATAATAATAATAATAATAATAATAATAATAATAATAATAATAATAATAATAATAATAATAATAATAATAATAATAATAATAATAATAATAATAATAATAATAATAATAATAATAATAATAATAATAATAATAATAATAATAATAATAATAATAATAATAATAATAATAACAATGGTAGTAATTGTAATAATAATAGTTATAATAGTAGTAATAATAATGATGGTAATGATAGTAATAATCCGTCTATATACCAAGAGCTTTTTCCCCCTTATAAGCGAGGTAGCTAAGTCTGAGGCACGTAGCTATTCCCACCCATTTCTCTCCCCTCCACCCCTCTTTCCACCCCTCCTATCTCAGGTCCTAATGGATGATGGGTCATTCCTGCATCCGCTAACTGTCCTGGATCAAACGCAATGCAGCAAGACACAGTACATCCACAGCAAAACCGCTTCACTTAATCGGCGACCCCACCGTCCCATCATGCAGAAA
>NC_134796.1:29839503-29879503 GCF_046742065.1 Oratosquilla oratoria
CGAAAAAATTGTCTCAGGCAATAGATGACTTACTGTTTCCAGTTTCTTTAATCTTTTTTAACTAACGGAGTTTTCGTGCCTGTTATTTAGTGGACTTTTTTAGTTTTCCAATGTTTCTTAAGTTCTCCAACAAAAACGATAAATGAGTCGGATTCGAGATATCTAGGTATATATATTTTAGTGCAGAGCATTTGACACGCTTTTCAACACACCTGTAGTGACGTGATGCATCCTACGACCCGTCACACACTGATCAAAGAAATCTTCGGAGATAGCCTTTCCAAGTTCCCGTAGTTGGCAAGCGTAGTTCGCAAGGGTGTCCCTGCCAGCCAGCGGTCAGCCAATCAGGAACTTGGAAAGCTCCTCACGTTCCCGCCAGCCTCCTTTAAAAGGTCGGCGTTTCGCCGAGATGGGCAGAACAGTACCAACCAGCGCACACAACAACATCTCGTCAATCTTCTAGCCGTCCCATCGAGCCTCGCCATCATCACCTGCTACCGCCTCGCTGACGTTAGGCTCCACGTCCAGCTACAACCATAAGCTCCACTAAGCTGTGGCCTTAGTCCGAGCTTCACCTACATTTCTCATGTGACCCTTCTAGTGTCGCACCTTGTGGCTAATTACCAAAAGAAAGAGATTAGATTTTTGTTTTTCATTTGTCCTGACGTTGTTCCGAACCAAGTACTACTACACACCTGACAGACACTTCCTAATTAACAGTACCTATATGTTGGATAGCTACTCTCACTTATGTACGGTATTTGGCGGGCTGTAAGCTACTCCCACAAAATATTTCTTGTTACGTTCAATAGATGGCATTACAGATTTCACTGCATTAGCAAGAGAGATGTAGTCAAACAGATATGTAGCATTAACAAACATTTTCTCAACCTAGGGCCATGTTCCCCAAGAGATCCATGACAAGAATTTAGCGGGGTCATGGCTTGCTCTTACACATTATACATTTCTATATAGTCTAATGTGAGAAATCTAATATAAAAATAATCCATCACTCCGTCCTGGCAGAAGATAATTATGATGTCAAGTTTGTAATAAAAGGGTTTCTCTTTATCAACCTTATGTTTTTCTTTTTTTTTTATCTTTTGTTTATCATATATTTGCCTTTTTTTGTAGGGAAGGATTTGGAAGAAAAATGAAGGGGAGCTACACGAATTTTGAGAATTCATGAAAGGGAGAATTAAATTAAAGGGTTGAGCACCACTGTGTTAGTACGGAAGATGTAGTCTGACAGACTAAAGGCTATAAAATCCCAAGGTCCGAGAGTGCTATCAGTGTAGCCTACATTTGAAATCTGTGAGTAGTAAGTCGGTTGACACTGGATTTGAGCCATATTAGGTCGGGGGAAATCGTTGGGACACTGCAGGAGGACTTGATCAATAGAATCACTCAGAAGTCTTCGGATGACAAAGCAGGAAACGCCGATACTATGTACTGAAAACAATCATTATCAGCCTTGACGTACTGCTTCAGCAACCCCAGTTTGAGATGAAGTGGAGGGAAAACGATCTTCTCTCGACTTAAGATTGGCTCATTAACAATGGCATTCCTGCTTCCAAAGTTTCCCGAACTGGCCAATCTTTTTGGGTCCAGTGTTTGTCACGGGCTCGACTGTCCCACATACAGATATAGCATGGAAACTTTGTTTATCCCTTCTGCTGGCCAAGGAGAAAGTTAACCATATGATCCAACTGTGTTCATGGTACTTAAGTAAATCCATGGACCATTCTTATGTCATCGGGAGTTTCTCGCAGATGGACATAGTGACCGAAAGGTACTGCACCAAAGTCATTGGACATTATGCAAAAGGAGACACTTGAGGCTACGCTTGGAGCTATCCAAAAACAGTCTCACTCATGATGTTTATTCATCGTGACAAAATTGAGGACAAAGGAAACGAAAACACGAGAAGAACTTTGAATTTTATTACCGACGTTTCGACACTGGTCTATTTCAAGGTAAACTGCCATTAGTGGATAGATACACAGTTTATATATATTTTACGTCTGTTGTTTGCTCCTCCTAATTTTTCGTCTCCTCCAATCGTTGATTGCTAGTGATGCCGATGAGAGAAACCAGGTGATGAATCCTCCTCGATTGTGTGTGTGATGGCTCTTTTGGCAAATGCAGCAACAACATTTTCTTTTCTTTTTTGTAATTGCTGCTGCATTCACCCCTGACGTTCAGGACAGTCCCGTTATTAGTGGCCTTAGTGAATACGGATGTTTTAATTTTGGTGTCGTTAATATCAACGAGGACGTCAAGGAAAGGGAGTTTTCCATCTGTGCTTGATTCCGGAGTAAATTGTAGGACGGAGTTTTCTGTGAACTTCGGAGTTTTCTGTGAACTTCTGCAGCACCTGGCAAGATACTCACAACGAACTTGAACGCATCAGGCAACTCTAAACCAACAATGGGTTTCCCGATGCTATTATAAAGCATGGCATTCGCCGTACAAGGGAGAGGTTCCTTAAGGGTTGATTCACACTATCAGTCCGGACGTGCTCCACTCTCGCTTCGCTCCGGTTCTGAGGTATTCAGGGTTGATTCACACTATCGGTCCGGTCGCGCTCCGCTCTCGGTTCTGAGCTATTCACACTATCGGTCCCCTCTCGTTCCCGTCATCCCCCCTCCCTCGACACCAGTAGAAGTCTTACCATCAGTTACAAAGGATGTGTGACTTTTCTGACGCCGAGTTGGCAATAATTATAATCGCTATTGCACTTGATGAAGAAGAAGAAGAAGGAAAACAAAATAGAAAAAGAAAGAGATTGTGGGTTCATCCTATGTTGCAAGATAGGAAGACTGAAGGAGAATTTCATACTCTGTATCCTCGTCTTATTGATGATGAGAGTAAATTCCACAGCTATTTCAGAATGAACAAAGGAACATTTGAGAAAATACTATCCAAAATTGAGGATGACTTGAAATGTACAAGAAGATGCTGCACTTCCTGGCACTGATGTGCTTGCACCATACGTTATAGTGGGAGATGAGGCTTTCCCGCTGAAGAGAAATTTGATGAGGCCCTACCCAGGTTCACAGACTGAACATAAGGTAGAGAAGATGATTTTTAATTATAGATTATCTAGAGTCAGGAGGATAGTTGAGTGCACATTTGGTATTCTAGTGCAAACCTTCAGAATATATTTAAGGAAACTTAAAGCTATGCCTTCTAACGCTAATGCAATCATTACAACAACATGCATACTTCACAATCTGATACACCCAAATGCTGTTGCATTACCAGATACTGTTGTCATGCCTCCATCAAACACAGTACGTCCAATGAGAGGAAGAGGGGGAAATGCTACAAAGGAGGCTTTTGGCGTGAGAGAAAAACTGAAAGATTATTTCAGCTCCCCAGCTGGTTCAATGCTTAGGTAAAATGATAAAATATAAGTAGACAAACAAACTTGTGTAGGAATATTTGTTGAGTGAGCTAAGGAGATGCATTTCCGCAGTGGATAATAGGTTATTATGGAATTTCTTTCTTCGGTTAATAATGTGTATTTTTTTCTCTCAGTACCTTGGCAATATGATAAATATGCAAACATTATTGTATAGGAAAATTGTTTAGTGAGGATAGGAAATGCATTTCCAGAGTGAACATTAGGCTATTGTATGGAATTTCTTACCTTCACAACCCAGCTGCCTGCTTATTTCAACACAGCTTCTTCTTTTCGCCACGTTATCACTATAGTGCAGTTAAGTCAGGTCATACAGCTCTGGTTTACCTTATGACTAATTCTATTAGCATTTCATCTGAATCCACAAAATTAAAGTAAGTTTTGTAGGTTATATTTTATTCAGTTGGTGCTTATGTATATCCTCGCTGTACGCATTGTCATTGTATCAGTGATAAATAAAAAGAAAACGTATTTTTATCATTTTTCTAACTTTCTCAGAAGGTAATACTACTTGCTTATATGAAGGCTGAATCTCGACTGGAGTGGAGCAGGAGGAGCAGGACCGTGGCACCTGAGTTCACACTGGCGCTCACGGTCCGGTCTCGCTCCAGTAAAAATATATTTTGACGGAACCGTGACCGGAGCGAAACCGGAGCGAGAGCGCCAGTGTGAATACTTCCATTGAAATTAATGAGACAATATTGGACCGGACCGATAGTGTGAATCAAGTCTAAAGGTTCGTCGAAACAAAATGACAATCTGGAAATTATCAACATATTCTGTAAGATGTTTTATAATGAGCACAGCAAAGAAGAGGAAAATGCTATTCGCAGAATAGTTATAAACGGAGTTACCTCAGCACACAATATTAAGATAAACTTAGTCTGCCTTTACAAACCAAACAAAACCGCGTCACTCATTATGAGGAACAATACAGAGAACAGTGAAAACAATGTAGTGTATAAACACGCATGCCAGACAGGAATTTGTGCATCCTTTCAAAATACTTACATTGGATTCACCAGAACTTCTCTAGAAAAAAAGGCTTTATCACCATCATTATAATGGTGGAATTTTCGCTCACTACACAGCACAAGGCAAAAGACCACAAACAGCCGATCTAATTAAGAAATAATACTTCATTTACCGAACAAATGATCACCGCAGACTACAAATAGCAGAAGCTGTTTTAATCGAATTACTCTGGTTAAAATAAAACCCATAATAAATTGATACTTCCCCCCCCCCCAAAAAAAAAAAAAAAATAGAACACCATAGTGACGTTTGATCATAAGTTACGGAAAAAAAAAAACAGCCCACTCGGTGAAGTCATTTTCACTTGTGAACATATAGACTAAGAGGATTAAAATATTTACTATTATCACCCAGCTGAATAAGAGGTAAGAGACCCCGAAATCTGCAGATACTGGTTCACAGATGACTATCGGAAACTTCTGTTCCTCATTGAACAATGGTTGATTGATTTATGAATTTTTTGGCTCGAAGGCCAAGCGCCGGATCATTGAACAATGGGGAAAAAGGTCTTCCGCAATTTTGAGCGATCAGCTACACAGATCGTCAGAACGTCAGCGGCTATCCAATTTAACAAGAATTGTATCAGAGATAATAATGATAATAATAATAATAATATTATTACTATTATCATGATGATGATGATCATCATCAATAACAATATTATCATTACTATTGATTGTTGGAAGACACTTCTGTTCGTCAATAGTCTCCATATTCCAACCAAGATCTCCTCTCCTCTTTGCTCCAATGTCTGTAGCTCAAGTTTTGCCAGCCTCTCCTCATATGATAGCTCTGAGAGTGTTGGTGCCAATTTCGTAATTGCTCTTTGTATTCTTTCAAGTTTTGTTATACATTTTATTTTTTTGTACTTGGAGACGTTTGTGTGTGTATCTGTATTTATTTACCTAGTTGCATTTTGCGGGAAGGGGAGCTACGCTCGTGTGTCCCGCCTTTGTACTCGCAGTGTTTAGTTTGCTCTTAAACTCATGAATGGTTTTTGCGCACACTATTTCATTGTCCAGTTTGTCCCAAGTGCCCACCACTGTAATTGGAAAGCTGTTTTTCTTCAGATCTCTTCTGTAGCTATGTTTTTTTTCCATGTCCTCTTGTGCTTCTCTTGTCCCAGTTTAACAAGTCCTCTCTATCGAGTATTTCTGTGCCTTTCATGATTCTGTAGATCAGTGGTTCCCAAACTTTTTTCTGTCATTTCCCCCTTACACCCAGTTTAACCATCCAGATTTCCCCCTTTCATGTGTATGAGGGAAAGAGTAGTTAAAACACACTGTGACTATTTACTATTTTATTTTTCAAATGTACATATATACTGATAAACAGGCATTCTCTCTCTCTCTCTTTCTCAGACATGAGAAAATTCATTTGAGATTTTTTTTTAGTTAGTAGGTAGTGTAATTATTTCCCCCCTGGTAGGTTCAAATTTTCCCCCAGGGGGAAATTTCCCCCAGTTTGGGAACCACTGCTGTAGATGGTCAGTAGGTCACCTCTCTTCTTTACTACAGAGTCGGTATCTCCAGTTTAGCCAATCTCTCCTCATATGGCAAGTTTGCTAGTGCAGGTGCCATTTTTGTTGCTGCTCTTGTTGTGCACGTGTGTGTAAGCACAATGTATGGAGGGTGATATACGGACACATATGAGTCATGAATATTTTTTATGGATTTATAAATCATCAACACAGTAAGTATATATAACAAGTTTCCATATTTCATACAAGGAAAAATTCAGTATACAAAACTATTTTTGTACTTATGTTACCTGATTACGTGAGATAGGCAGCTTGACGAAGACAATAGCCAGGTGCCGGAGTTCTCACGCCTTTGGAAAATTGTCTCTCACTCCAAAGCTGCTCTATACTATAAAGGTGCACACACTCGTCCATGGTCCCAACAGATTCATAGTACTCTTCGGTCTTAAATTAATTCCTGCTCGCCATGTTGAAGTATCTGCCTTTACTTTTAAGTACGGTTCTGGTAAGTATGTAAATAATTATATTCGGTAGCTCTGGAGGACATAGAGGTCACTCAGACATACACATCTCGAAAAGCAAAGAATATAAACAAATAATCAGTTTAGATTTTGAGGAGTCCTCTTTTACACAAAGCTCAGAGGGATAGGTGGACTGTGTACGAGTATATCTAGACTTAGAAAAAATCTTTGACAAAGTGACACATAAAAGACTGATATGGAAATTAGAAAACATAGGAGGCTTCAGTGGAAACGTACATGAATGAGTAAATTTTCCTCAAAGGACAGACGTATGGGAACAGTAGTGAGAGATGGAAAGTCAAACCGGGAAAAGTAACCAGTGGTGTATCACAGGGCACAGTTTTAGCTCGTGTAATGTTCCTCTTATATATTAATGATATGATGAAAGAAAATAAAAGTTACCGAAACTTCTTTGCTGACGATGTATCACGAGGGTGAAAAGCGAGGGTTGTATAATGTTGCAAAAGGACCTGGATATATGAGTGGAGCATTAATTTTGACACCAAGATTCAAGAAATGGAAAATATTGAAAATAGGCCAAAGTAAGAAAACACTGATGATGGGTTACAAAATGGGGGATGGAACAATAGGGAAAGCATACGAGAAAAAGGACCTATAGGTATCATAATCAAAGATGACCTGTCATCTGAAACACACACAGGGAAATAAGGAAAATAACAGGAGAGACCTAAAATCCCTTTAAAATCTTAAAGACCTGTATCAAGTCACCTCTGAGTCTACGCTTTTTTAGGGAAAACAGATTCATGTGTTTTAGTCGATTTTCGTATGATTTATTTTTGATACGGAAACAGCATATTCCAAATGTGGACGAACCAACGATTTATATAGCTTGTTAATGAGTGATGGACTTTTGAAATCAAAAGATCGCGCAATCAGTCCCAGAATCTTATTTGCTTTCTCAGAGGCTGAAATACACTGCTTGGATGATTTGGTGTCGTTACTGATAATTACGCAGATCTTTTTCACTATCCACTTTTGTTAACGAATTTCCAAATAACTTGTAATCGTACTTAGTTATTTTTACCTATGTGCATTACCTTGCATTTACTTGTGTTAAATTTCATTAGCCACTTTTCAGACCATTGCTGTAATTTATCTAAATCTTCTTGACTATCTAATTGGTTTGAGTGATCATTTACCACTCCGCACAGTTTTGCATCATCAGCAAATTTGGAAACAGTAGATTTTAGTCTATATCATTTATATATACTATGAATAGAAGTGGTCCAAGAGCGGAACCCTGAGGAACTCCACTTGCAACACTTTTCCATCCAGAAGTTTTTCCATTTAAAACTCTCTGTTTTCGACATTCAACCAATTACTAGTCCAACCTAATAGGCTACCACTTATTCTATGCAAAGCTAATTTAGTAAGTAGTCTTTCGTGTGGGATGGTATCAAAAGCTTTTGCAAAGTCTAGATATATTAAATCTATATTGTTTCTTTTGTCATAATTCGAGATAACTGTTGTAGAATTCGTGTAAGTTAGTCACGCAAGAACGTTTCCGTCTAAAACCATGCTGGCTATCATGGTGAGTGAAATAATAAGTTAGACATGGAGGTTTATTGAAGGGTTTCATTCTCAGGGACCAGTCATAGACTTGTGGTTGAAATTCACACATTGGATGTCAAGTCCAGGAGAATTCAGATATGTAATCCATCAAGATTTCATCTGGAAAAGCTCAGGGATAATGTGTTTACTCATATGTGGTAGCAGTGTTCATTTGATAAAAAGTTCTTTGAGCTCTTGAGGACCCTGAAGAACTGTGACATAACTTCAAATGAGTTCTTTAAGAGGCCAAGGAGTTCAATGAAGAGAGCCCAAGGACATGTTAGGTACAGAGATAAGTCTGCTACCAAACTGGCTGATGACCTGGACCTATACAGGACTATGAAACAGTGGAGTGGAGCTCTTTTGTTGGGGAACAGGGAGAGGTGTCAGGGAGATTGTTAAGGATGCCTTGGGCTAATTCAAAGGATTACAAAAGAAGAGCATGCCAACAGGAGACCTTTTGGTCCATAACTAAGTCAAATGATCTCAGACCTTCTCCCTGAATCCTGAAGAACCCGTTTCAAATTCTGTGACCCAGATGACCATTCTCCAGACAGTTGATTGGCAACTTGTGTAAGGCATAGAAAGGCATAGAGCTCAATGTGCCATTAACTTTAAGCAGTTGTACATTGCTGAATCTCCAAGACTTCTAGCATACTGGTTAGTGTTCATTGGTGGTTACTCCTTCACTAATAGATGAAACTCTACCTTCTCTTGGTGAGGTTAGGGAAGCTGTAAGTTAAAGGGTGGAAATGTGACTGGCATCTGGAACATCAGTGCAGAGTTGCAGAAAGCCATTTGGATTGGTGGCAACTCTTATTTTTCCCTGTGAATGGGTAAGCAAATGTCACTACATTATTATAGTTCCTGGTTTTGTGAGGGAGGTATCTTAACTCCGTTCATGGGGAAGTAATGTGGAACTGGGTGAGGATTGAGCAGAGAGGTTTTGAATTTGGCGGGGGTGGGAGAGGGTGTGTCCTGTTTGTATTGTTGCCTCCTTCATTATGGTTCTTATGACAGTAAGGGTAACCTTGGTAGGGCAGCTCCCCATCCAAGTGAGAGTGAGGCAGGGGTATATTTAAGGCACCTGTTTCAACCCCCATCCTATGTGGGCAAATATAGTCAATCCTAAATAGGACTATTCAGTCATGCAGGCTGCTGCCAAGCTATACCGCTCCCTCAGTCCCAGCTCAGGCCAGCCAGTGAGCCTGCATTGTCTGCCATGTGGATTATAACTAGGGGTTTCCAGAGACCACTATCTGCCTCCATCGTCACACACCATTGCCTGAGGACTTTAGGTTTTACTGGGAAGAATCAAGTTATTACTAGATAGTTGTAGGAAATTTTTGAGTGACTGAGTATGCTGTCAATCTCAGTCACTGTCCCACACAGAATAAACTCTTTTGATGGATGTTGAACCCTAGGGGGACCACTAGGTAATGATGCAGCAGTTTCTTTTTTTTTTTTTAGAAAAAAAGTCTGGAGTCTATCACCTATTCCCTTTTCCCCAAGGAAAAGGGCAATACATAAAAGAATAATACCAGTATATATTTGTACATATCTATGTTGTAGGTGTATTTACTAATTATAGTATACAGGAAAGGAGCAACACTCATTGAGTTCCATCACCTATTCTCTAATTTTCTAACATACCTAGACTCAAATTCATGTACAGTTCCAACTTAATCTATATCTTTGATTTCCAGTTATCTTATTTAGATATGAACTCATGTATTGTTTGAGCTTGGGCCATATCACCTTCTAAGCTATTTCACATATTCATACATCTGTATTGAAAACTATTTCTTCACATCCTTTTGACGTGCACATGTAAAAAGCAGTCACATAAAGGCTCTTTTGATTAGGACCTATGCTAATATCATTATTCATCCTGCAGGTGGCTGGACAAGATGCTTCTCCTGTGAAGGTCCATGTGTACTACGAGACATTATGCCCTTACAGTCGGGATTTCATCGTGAATCAGTTGTATCCAACCTGGACTAAGGTGAAGGAAATCATGGATGTGGAAATGTTCCCTTTTGGCAATGCCAAGGTTAGTTTGAAATGATGATTTCTCTCCATGTGAATAAAATATTATGCAAGCATTCCACAGAACATCTATTCATAATATTCATAATCATTTCACTCACTGCTCCATTAACACGCTGAAAGACAACACACTGCTGCATGCCAAACCCCCTGATATCCACCCTTCTGAATCCTCTCTCCCACGAAAGGACAATCCACCTGGCCAGATTGTGGTGCGGCTACCACCCAGCACTTCTAAGCTACCTGAAGAGGCTGGATGACCGCATTGTGAACAGCTGCCCAGGATGTAACACTTCACCCCATACCATACAACACATAATGGAAGACTGCATTATACACAATCATGCATGCAAACAACACAACATACACTCTATAAAGGATTTGTGGGAAAACCCAGTTTCGGCTGTGGTATTCCTTGGGGAGACGGGACTGCTCGGACAGACAGTCTAGGGAACGACAACAACAACAACAACATCTATTTCTTTATATTTTCTATTAATCATGCCATGTATATATTTATATATACAGTACTTGTTCAAAAGAGCCATACAGATTGTATGTGCTGTATTGTCTGTACATACATTCAAATGAATAAATATGATTGTATGATAAAGAGGGCTGATGAAAGAGTATTGGCATAGTTTAGAGACATGGAAAGAATGAGTGAGGAAAGGATAGCAAAAAAGGTGTGGAAGGCAGAGGTGGATGGAGTGAACTTGAGGGGATGACTGATGATGAGATGGATGGATAGGGTGAAAGGGGCTTTGAGCAAGAGAAGAATGGTTGTTGAACAAGGAAGGGAGAAGGCAGAGGATAGGGGTGAGTGGAGAATGGCTGTGTACAGATGATACTTTGATGCAGCCCAAAGTTATTTCTCCCCGTCTTCTCTATTTTCTGCATGAGGGGATGGAGAAGAGGAGGTCGCTAAGTGAAGCGGCCTTGCTGTTGTCTTGCTGCATTACTTCTGACCTGGACAGTGGGCAGGAGACAGGGATGACCCTTTATCCATGAGGAGCTATGATGATAGGGAAACCAAGGAGTGGAATGGGTGGAAGTGGAATAGGTGGGAATGGAATGGGTGGGGGAAGAGGCCCTTGGTGTGTGTGTGTGTGTGTCTATATATATATATATATATATATATATATATATATATATATATATATATATATATACATAAATAGATAGATAGATGATAGTGTTAATATACTGATCTATGTAGTGTAAGTAGTGGAGGGGAGGACATTTTAGTGCAAGTGTGTGGAAAACACTTTGGTACATTACACTGCATATATATTTTATACAATATATATATGCATATGAACATAATCTGATTATATAATGGGATTGAAAAGATGTTATGAGAAATAGACATCTGGTAATGTATGCAAAGAGAAGATTCTATGAAGAGATCATCATGCCTATGACATTGTATGGTGTAGAGACTTGGAGTTAGAGGCAGAAAAAAGAAGCTTAAATGTGTTTAAGATGAATTGTCTGAGAAGTATTATATATATGTATATATATATATATATATATATATATATATATATATATATATATATATATATATATACATCTACACTGAATGGTTCCCAGCGATCAATTGATATCTTTATTCAACCACAAACAACTTTTAATTCCATGCCATCGCAATCGAGACTGAAGAATCGCTCGATGGAGACATTTTGTTGGAAATTTAAACGTGGACGAGCCGAGGATTCGAACCCAGCTAACCCGTAAGAAAGTTACAGTGACTTAAACCAATGCGCTATCAAGAGAGATATAAGTTGAGTACGATTTTCTTATATTTGTATGCTCGAATTACATACATCTACACGAAATATCGCGTTCAACCCACCTCCGCTATGATATTGCATTTAGCTAGTATGTGCACGTGGGATAGATTATACATCTACACTGAATGGTTCCCAGCGATCAATTGATATCTTTATTCAACCACAAACAACTTTTAATTCCATGCCATTGCAATCGAGACTGAAGACTCGCTCGATGGAGACATTTTGTTGGAAATTGAAACGTGGACGAGCCGAGGATTCGAACCCAGCTAACCTGTAACAAAGTTACAGTGACTTAAACCAATGCGCTATCAAGAGAGATATAAGTTGAGTACGATTTTCTTATATTTGTATGCTCGAATTACATACATCTACACGAAATATCGCGTTCAACCCACCTCCGCTATGATATTGCATTTAGCTAGTATGTGCACGTGGGATAGATTATACATCTACACTGAATGGTTCCCAGCGATCAATTGATATCTTTATTCAACCACAATCAACTTTTAATTCCATGCCATCACAATCGAGACTGAAGAATCGCTCGATGGAGACATTTTGTTGGAAATTGAAACGTGGACGAGCCGAGGATTCGAACCCAGCTAACCCGTAACATTATGTATCAATTGATCGCTGGGAACCATTCAGTGTAGATGTATAATCTATCCCACGTGCACATACTAGCTAAATGCAATATCATAGCGGAGGTGGGTTGAACGCGATATTTCGTGTAGATGTATGTAATTCGAGCATACAAATATAAGAAAATCGTACTCAACTTATATCTCTCTTGATAGCGCATTGGTTTAAGTCACTGTAACTTTGTTACGGGTTAGCTGGGTTCGAATCCTCGGCTCGTCCACGTTTCAATTTCCAACAAAATGTCTCCATCGAGCGAGTCTTCAGTCTCGATTGCAATGGCATGGAATTAAAAGTTGTTTGTGGTTGAATAAAGATATCAATTGATCGCTGGGAACCATTCAGTGTAGATGTATAATCTATCCCACGTGCACATACTAGCTAAATGCAATATCATAGCGGAGGTGGGTTGAACGCGATATTTCGTGTAGATGTATGTAATTCGAGCATACAAATATAAGAAAATCGTACTCAACTTATATCTCTCTTGATAGCGTATTGGTTTAAGTCACTGTAACTTTGTTACGGGTTAGCTGGGTTCGAATCCTCGGCTCGTCCACGTTTCAATTTCCAACAAAGTCTCCATCGAGCGATTCTTCAGTCTCGATTGCGATGGCATGGAATTAAAAGTTGTTTGTGGTTGAATAAAGTATATATATATATGTATATATATATATATATATATTATATAAAAACAAATGCCTCATATTTTTCCATGAGTCACACAACTGCACAAATATCTGCCACATTACTCTTACAAAATTACTTCATCTCTCCACTTGTGTGGTTTCTCTCATCCATGCCATTTTACAGTGTCTAGTCATTAATACACTTACTCCTTTTTCCCTTCCTCCTTTAGCTGGTTACCTTCCGTGTCCACTTAATTTTCTTTTTGCTCTACAGTATATCCCCTTCACAATATCTTTCATTCAGAGAAGACTTGGGTACATGTATAAATACAGATTAAATTACAAATTGAATAATTATTATGAATACAGTATATTAGTTGATCAAAAACATATAAAAATGTAGATTCTGGCTAATGTCATAAATGGGTGAAAAGGGAATATCTTGAGCAGGGAAGGGAGAAGGTAAGAAATATGTATGAATGGAGAATGGTTGGAATGAACCAGCTTAGGATGTTGGGCCCTGATGTGGGTGTGCTTCGTCTTGCTACATTGCTTCTGACCGAGGCAGTGTGCAAAGGACAGGGATGGCCCTTCATTCACAAGGAATTAAGGTAAATGTGAAATAAACAGGCGGCAGGTGGGTTGGGTCCGAGATGGGTGAGGGGATGGATGCATGCCTTAGCTGGCTACCTCCTTATATGGAGGAAGAAGCCTATTAGTATATATAGATATAATAGTGGTTTCATTTGGTTATTTCTTTTTTTCTTATCTTCCTTTTGAGACAGTGTAGTGCATATGGTATGCACAACTGGCATAAACACAGAGCTTGAAAGCAGTGGTGGGGTAAAAATTTTGTATATTTTTTTGTGCAATCCACTTGACAAACTAATTCCTGGTTCCCTCTGCTCTTATCATCTACTAATCACAAATTTTTCAATTAGTTCTTCCCCAGTGGTGATGGCTGGGGATTCAAATGCCAACATGGAGATGATGAGTGTAAGACAAACATGATCCATGCCTGTGCAAAAACAAAGTTCAATGACATCAACATTGAGATGGAGTTCATCATGTGTTTACTGTCATCTAACTACCCACCCAATGCAGGGGCTAAGGTAAGTGGGAAGGATTATTTCTTTTGAATTAATCATTGCTTAGAGGCTAGTATACTCCTGCAGGCATGCAGCCATGCTTTTTTTTTCCCTCTAGGGCAGTGATTCTTCCACTTTCTTCTCATTACTGTTACCCCTTGCAACTCTAGAGTAGGCCCATAAGAAAAATGAAATATAAGAAAAAATAAATAAATAAATAAAAAATGAATAGATAAGAATAAATAAATAACAGTGTGGGGTATATGATGGGGGGAGGAACTGGTTTATACAGACTCAATTTCTGAATGTAATTAATGATAAATTTGGCTTAGTGAAAATATGGGTAGTTATACAAGCTACATTTACTTATTCATGATTCTTTCCTTTCTCAATTTTTTCTATAATGCAACATGCTATGAAGTGTAATGGTGAAGATATTAAGTTTCATAATCCTAATTTTTTATTTGGGTAGATGTTTGGTTTTGTTGGGTGCATTCCTAATGCCTCTTGCTATGCATATCATAACAGGTGAACCCTATATTCATAAACTAAACTATTTCACACACCCAGTTGCTTCTTTCTGTACCTTACAACTAGTATGAGTGCCCCATGAAAGCAAAAATATTTTTATCTTACCAGTAGCAGCATGTATGAGTGTATATAAAAATTATGTATCCAGATGCACATACATAACATATACTTCATAAAATTAATTTTCCTCCACCACAAATAGTATCTGCATTTACAGTTAGATGAGATCATATAATAACAGAAAACACTATATGTGAATATTTTTCATCCTAAGTCTGACCTCCATGTCCCACAGTGTGCCACTCAGGTGAACAAAGACTGGCATCCAATTGAGAACTGCATCAATGGGCTCGAGGGCCAAGAGCTGCTACATCAGGTGGGAGTTCAACAACAACAACTGAACCCTAAACTTTACTTCGTCCCCTGGATTATCGTCAATGATGTAAGTGACAACCATGTTCAAGACTAATTTTATTACTTGGGTGATGGTCTTTTGTCATAACCCTATTCAAGACTGATCTAATCACCCAAGTGCTTTTTTATTAGCCTGATGTCACTTAAGTGATGCTCTTTTGCTCAGCAAACAGATTTTGTCAATCCTCAGACTCAACTAGGAAGAACTACATTTCAAAAGACAAATTGCCTTAATTCTATTTTGAATTATGATTAGCCTCCATTTCAACATCACAATAGACAACTTGATCATTAACTTGGTCCATATCAAGGGGTGGGGCTGTCTATTTGACTGATTGTTTGGCTGTCTGACTATGTGCACATGATTTTATTCAATTATGTTGTACCTCTTCAGTTGGGAAGGAATCAAACATATTTTCATTAACCTTTTTCATGACAATGATGGGCACCTGTACATAATGGTCCTGCAAGGTGGACAATAAAGCTGCCCATTTCCAAAACCCACTAACCCTCTTCTTCAGGAGGTGGAGGTCTGACACTCAAATTTCCAAACTAGGCCCAAGACCTTTATCAACTTCATTTGTATTTCTAACATTTTTTCACACATGGAAAACTGACAACTGGCAACTGTTTTCCTCTCCCAACAACTTTTAGCCAATAACATAGAAACAGTTTGACACTGATACAATGCAGACAGTAGTCCAGAATTTCTTTCCAGAGAGATCTGTGAGAGGTTCTGTGGACCAATACCAGCTACTGTGGGTTTCCCCACTTGTAAAAACTTCTGTCAAGGATTGATTTTTTTTATGCCAAAGTTGATCTGTTTTATTTTGGGCAATCCCAGATGATTTTATTCAGTTGCATAGTAGCCACATCAATTGGGAAGATACTGTGTACATATGTGCCTGGAGGGGACATGAGGGAGCAGTTACATACACAGTTATATCTTGTTTACACATGTAAAATGGCTTGTAAAGTATGTGTAATATCAGAGGACCACCTTTATTAAGATATTCATAAACATGATGGAAAAGAGTGAAACTAGATCTTACATTCAAAGACAACAGATAAATGGTGTAATTTACCATTTTGCCCTCCCGCATTTAAAAAAAAAAATCCTTTTGTCAGCCATGTATATGAAAATGCCTCCGATTTTTCAATTGCATGAAATGTACCATAGTGAGCTACACCAAGTCAATTACGTTTATCATGATCAAGTAATCTGTATTAGTCATTTAGCGTATCAATAAATCATTTATCTACCAGCAGTCTATATATGATGTAATATATACAATGGTAGCATAAAATTTGGATGGAAAATTAAAGGCACCCAACTTTTTTTGCTAAATTCAAAACATGAAAAATACCCCTTTCCAATCAAACTTTTCACTATTTTTCAATACTAGCATCTGTATTGTTATTTAGATGAGACAATATACAACACTTGGCAACTCTGTTTAGTCGCTCCTGGGACCACGTGGTGTCAGTTTGTAAACATCTCTCATGTGGACTAGTCAATATTTTGCAGTGGTCTCTGTTTTTGTGCCTCAATATCTTTGTAATGGGAAGTGGTAAAGAGCTGGGAGAGACACAATTGTTGCTATTATAACCTTCTATAAGGAGGGTTACAAATGTACAGATATAGCCACTCGTATGGGAATGGGAATATGGCAAGTGCAAAGGTGGACCAAGAAATGTCAAGATGGAGGAGGTGACACCAATCCTACCCCCAAGCCTCAGTCTGGTTGGCCAAGGAAGATATTAAATCATACTTCTAAGTTATTAGGAGGCAGTTGGATAAAGATCCAACACTCACAGCTTGAAAAATGAAGGAAAATAACCATGCACTGCAACAGGATGTGTCTGTAAGATGTATTTCTGATCATTTAGCCAAAGATTTAAAATATTGTAGTTGTTGTGCTAAGGTTTTTCCCCTCTTAAGTGCAAAAAACATATGTGATCACTTAGATTTTTGCAAGAAATATAAGGATTGTACCCTAGAAGACTGGGAATAAGTATTGTGGAGTGATGAGTCAATGTTTGTGGTATCGTCAGGCTGTAGGTCAAAGTGTGTGAGGCGCCCAAGAAATATAAGGATTGTACCCTAGAAGACTGGGAATAAGTATTGTGGAGTGATGAGTCAATGTTTGTGGTATCGTCAGGCTGTAGGTTCAAAGTGTGTGAGGTGCCCCTGGAGGTCGGACCCTAATGACCCACGCTATGCAGCTGAAGTGGTAAAACATGCACCAAGTGTTATAGTGTGTGAGTGCTTTGCCTTTGGTGGAGTTGGCAATTTAGTGTTTCTTGAACAAAACGATAGTGTAAATCAGCTCAGTTATTTCAAGTTATTGTGTGATGACCTGCCTAAAAGTTTTGAAAAGTGTAACACTAGGTGGTTTATGCACGATGGAGCTCCTGCTTACACAGCTTGGTCTGTTACCCAGTGGTGTAGATTACTTCAAAAAGTGGCCAGGGAATTCACCATACCTAAAAACAGCATGTGTAGCACATAATTAAAAAAACAGCTTCAGGATAGTGATGTTTCAACTGTGGTAAAGCTAAAAATAGAAATACAGGATATTTGGAATATTATTATTCCCAACACGTAGCAAAATTGGCAAATTTAAAGGAAAATTGCTTGGCAAATAAGGTACATCATGAGCCGTTTAAATATCTACATTCGTCTTGTTGATTTACGCACAAGTTTTCTGCTACCACTGTACAGTACATGAAAACAGCAAATGCCTACCTAGATAGCCTAAAGCCCCATCCACCACCTTAGTATCATTCATTGTCTTGCAACACATGCAAGAGTATCATAAAGTAATGGACTAGCCATTTTTATCTTTAGGTAAGAGTGTGGTGGAGTGCAAGGTTTCTTCAAGGTTGATGTGGATGAAGGTGAAACTGGGAAGGAGATGTGGGTTTTTGTAAGTGCATATGGGCCTGGTAGCGAGAATAGTGTAGAAAAAAGGGAGCTGTTTTGGATAGATTTAAATAAATGCATAGAGGGTTTAGGAAGAAATGTTATCGGAGTGGTATTGGGAGATCTCAGTGCTAGGGTAAGAGACAAACCAATAGATGGAATGAATGGGAAGTGTGGAGTTACAGGGAAAAATCGTAGTGGAGAGATGATGGTGGAGGTATGTCTAATTAAAGAGAATTGATAACAGCAAATACAGTGTTTTGGAAGAGTCAAGCATAAATACACATGGGAGAGGATGGTGGATGGAAGAGTGGTAGATAGGGCTTTAATGGACTATATAGTGGTAACCAGAATAGTAGGAAGAGCTTTGGATGTACATGTTCTAAGGAGAGAAAGTGGGGGAATATCAGATAATTTTTTGGTAGAACATAAGTTGTTGTTGTTGTCGTTCCCTAGACTGTCTGTCCGAGCAGTCCCGTCTCCCCAAGGAATGCTACAGCCGAAGCTGGGTTTTCCCACAAATCCTTTATATAGTGTATGTTGTGTCGTTTGCGTGCATGATTGTGTATAATGCAATCTTCCATTATGTGTTGTATGGTATGGGGTGAAGTGTTACATCCTGGGCAGCTGTTCATAATGCGGTCATCCAGCCTCTTCTGGTAGCTTAGAAGTGGTGGGTGGTGGCCGCACCGCAGTCTGGCCAAGTGGACTCTGTCCTTTCGTGGGAGAGAGGATTCAGAAGGGTGGATATCAGGGGGTCTGGCATGCAGCAGTGTTGTCTTTCAGTGTGTTAATGGAGCGGTGAGTGATATGATTATGAATATGTTTCCGGAGGCTGGTATTTGGTGGTTGTGGAGGAAGAGAAAGAGAGTATTTGTGCGTAATAAAGGTCTTTGGGTGTTGTTTTAATGTTTCTTGGTTGAGAGGGAAGGATAGATGGAGAAAGAAGAAAAGGACAGAAGGTAGGGAGGTACTTAGAGTAAACTGCTTAAATGGGAAAGAAAAGGTGTACAAGAAGAAGCCGAGAGAAAAGTGTGAAGGAGTGAAGGATAGAGTAGAACTAGGAATGGAGGAGGAATGGGGATGGTTCAAGGAGGGAGTCAGAAGGTGTACAAAGATGGTATGTGGAACAAGGAGGATGGGAGGAAATAGAAAGAAGGGTAGTGAGTGGTGGGATGATGAAGCAAAGAAGGTTGTAGAAGAGAAGAAATGAGCATTCATGGGTTGGTTACAAAATAGGACAAGAGAATCATATGAGAGGTACAAAGAAAAGAAAAGTAAAGCATAAGATAAAGGAGGCAAAAAGGAGAGTTGATGTGAAATGGATAAGAGTATGATAGAAGATTTTGAAAGAAAATAAAAAGATGTTTTGGATGGAAATTAAGAGAGAAAAGGGAGGCAAATCAAGTAGAGAAAAGAAAAAGGTGAAGATGAGATGATAATGGAAGAGATGGCAGTAAGAGAAAGACAGGCAGAGTATTTTAGGGGGTTGCTAAATGTGAAGGAGGATAGGGAGGGAAAGACAGTTGCACTTGGAAGTGCTAAGAAAATGACAGTGATGAATGAGGAAAATGGAGGAGAAATAAGGAAAGTTGAAGTGAAAGTAGTCATTAACCACTTTGGTACAATGACGCCTATGTAAGCATCATGAGGCACAAGTGGGTACACGAGGATGCTGGTGTCGGCGTCTTGATTATATATAATTTTTGTAGTCATACATGAGTTACCCCTGGATTCTGTGAACTTGTTTGATCACATTTTCTGTGTTTATTATTGATGATGATATGGTTTAATGTCACAAACTCCCCCCTATCAGAAGGCTAGGACAATGCCCCTCACAGAGGACTTTGTGTTTATTATTAGAGTAAAAGAGACAACGAGTAATACAGCAGTGACTTTATATTTTATAATGTGAGTACTGTGATGCATCGTTCATATGGCAACCGATTCTGCACATGAGAATTTGACTTGTACTGAAGTGGTAAAAATGATGAGAGCAGGTATAGCACATGAGTTAGATAGGGTGTAATGTGGAGTGTAAAAAAAAAAAAAAAAAAAAAAAAGATGGACTGGCTGGTGAGGTTGTTTAATATTTGTCTAAAAGAGGGTAGAGTACCAAAGGACTGGAGGAGTGCCTGTATATTTCCACTTTACAAGGGAAAAGGGGACAAGTATGTGCAGTAGTTTCAGAGGGATCAGTTTGTTGAATGTAGTTGGGAAAGCTTATGCGAGAGTTTTGATTGGGAAGATTTAGAGAGGAACTGAGGGTGTGCTTAGTGAAGAACAGTGTGGGTTTTGGACAGGTAGGGGTTATGTGTATCAGATTTTTGTGGCAAGGCAGATATGTGAGAAAGCTATAGGAAAAGGTAAGGATGCTTTTTGGGCCTTTATGGATTTGGAAAAGGTTAATGACAGGGTGGACAGGAAGGCACTGTGGGAGGTATTGTAGATATGTGGGATAGGAGGAAAATTGTTAAGACCTGTCAAGAGTTTTTATGAGAGTAGTAAAGCCTGTGTTAGCATCAGAAATGGAGAGAGTGAGTGCTTTGAGGTAAAGGTGGGATTTCACCAGGGATGCATTATGTCACCTTGGCTGTTCAACTTATACATGGATGGGGTAGTGCAAGAAGTAAATGCAAGGGTAGTGGACCAGGGATTGGAGACTTGAAGAAAATGGAGAAAATGGGAGTTAAGCCAGTTGTTTGCTGATGACACTGCGCTTGTGGCAGGATCAGAGGAGGGATTAAGGAAGTTAGTGAGAGAGTTTGGGAAGATGAGTGAAGGAAGTTGAAGATAAATGTGGGTAAAAGTAAGGTGATGAAATGTACAAGGAGAGATGGTAGCAAATTGGAAGGGAGTATTAAGGGAGAGAGACTGGAGGAAGTGGATAGTTTTAGATACTTGGGTGTGAATGTGGGGGTGGAAAGGAAGTTGGGAGATAGGGTGGATGAGTGTTGGGATGGTTTAGACACATGGAAAGAATGTGTGAATAAAGATTAGTAAAATATGTGGGAGTGAACATGAAGGGGCAACCAAGGATGAGATGGACAGATGGGGTAAAAGGGGCATTGGGGAAGAAGGGAATGTCTGTTGAGGAAGATGTCTGTTGACAGAAGATAGGGGTGAGTGAAGAATGGTTGTGTATGGATGATGCTGTGATGCATGGGAGTGGGTGGGGGTAGAGAAGGGTGGAGTATGTGTGAATAATATTCAGATGCAGCACAGAGATTTTTCCCCTTCTCATTTTCTGCATGAGGGGAAGGAGGGGGGTTGCAAATTAAAGAAAGCAGCCTTGCTGTGGATGTGCCATGTCTTGCTGCATTGCTTCTGACCCAGGGCAGTGGGTGAGATACAGGGATGACCCTTCATCCAGGAGAAGCTAAGAGGAAGGGAGGGGTGGTGAATGGGAGTAAAATATTTGGGGATGAAATGGGTGGGAGTGGATTTATGCCTTTGACTCTGGCTTGTAAGAGGGAAAATTTTTCACATATGTATGCAGATATTTTATGATCATATCATTATGCATGGGGCTTCACATTCATCTATGACTATGATAAGCAGAGTGAGGTGATTCTGGAAATGAACATTAGGCATTGCAAATATGTGGAATACATTTGAATAAACAAGTCCACCATTAAAAAAATATATCCTACTGTGCAATCTGCTTTGGTCCAAAAATCCGGAACCTGTCCAACTCAGTATAAATCTCTTTAATGCTATTACTGGGCTCTATTGCTGCATGTCTACATCCATACAAAGCACAGCTCACTTGGTCATTACCTCCACATATGTAAGCTATTTCCTCCACATCAGAACTACCCGTGACATCCATGGGTATCCCTAATTGCACGTAGTACCCATTGGGTCTGGATTTTTAGCACTAATAATACAGCTCAATATACAAAGTATATGAAATACATGAAAAGTAAATAAACCACTAAGTAAATATATATCACAAGGCAACTGTGTACATACGTAGCATGAAGTTGTGTGTTAACTTCACTATTTTTACCATGATATGTAATGAACCATTTGCCATGCTAGTTATTACTAAGGTGCCTAATGTTACTGTTTAACTACCTACAGTTCTTCAGTGAAGCACAAGTCAGCCAGTGTCAGCAGGACTTGCTTGAGGTTGTATGCAGCAAGTATGAAGGTCCAAATTGGCCAGCTGAGTGCAAAGACTCAATTCAAGCTCACATGAAGAACAAAACAATGGCAAACCTTGCATGAAGTTATCCTAAATAATAAATATTACTTGCCATGAATTCCCTTGTTTCATTTTTTTTTTCAACCACAAATTATTCAATAGTATGCAGTGACAAAACTTTCAGACAAAAAAAAAAAAAGTAAATCAAGGGCTTTTCACTCCCATCCAACACCTATTCCTCCCTCTCATCTTAGCTCTTTGTGGATGAAGGGTCATCCCTGTCTTCTGCCCACTGCCCTGGGTCAGAAGCAATGCAGCAAAACACAGTACATCCACAGCAAGGCTGCTTCACTTAACTGGCAACCCTCCCACCCATCACCTCCTGTAGAAAATAGAGATGGGGATAAATCACTTCAGGCTGTCAAAATACCATTCACACACAGCCAAACTCTACTCACCCCCCATCCACTGCCCCCCTCCCTTCTTTACATCACAGTATCATCTAAACAGCCATTCTCCAACCTATCCCTATCTCCTGCATAGCTCAACAGACATTCCCCTCTTGCTCAGTGCCCCTTTCACTCTATCCATTCATCCTTGGTCATCCCTCAAGTTCACCCCATCCACCTCTACTTTCCACACCCCTTTTTACTAATCTTTCTTCACTCATTCTTTCCATGTGTCCAAACCATATCAATACTCTTTCATTAGCCCTATCTGCCATCTCTTTTTTTCCTCTTCCCACTCTCCTCCTCACCTTGCTTCTCACTCTATCCAGCCTTGTAACCCCTACTATACTTCAAGATGTTTCATCTCAAATATATTTAAACTTGTCTCTCTCGACCTTGAAGTCTCTGTCCCATACAGTGACATCATTACAATCACCCTTTCACATAATTTCCTTTGTATCCATTCCTAGATGCCTATTTCTCATGACACTTTTTAATCCCTCTAAGCATTTACTTGCTTCTCTCAATCTAAAATTTACCTTCACCCCCATTCCTCCCATTCCTGCCACATGCATCACCAAATACCTAAAACTATTCTTTCCCTCCAGCCGGTCTGTCTCTTTTAAAACTTGCTTCCAACTCTCTGAATCCTCTCCCCTTGAACCATGTCATCACCTTACTTTTAACCATATTTACTTTCAACTTTCTTTACTTTCAACCCCCATCTGGGGTATTGGCTCCATGTTATTATGGCAAAGTAGCAGGCAGTTGATACTTTAGGGTCTATATGGGGTGCCCCTATGGACCAGAGCCACACATCATTTTGTCTGTGATAAAGGAAGACTGCTCACAGAGAAATGATGAAACTTTCATTACTGCTATTGTTCCTCCATTATGCTGTCCCCCAACCCCTTGTTGCTGTCCTGTACCATTTATCTGAATTTAATTTTCTTGCTTCACCTACCCTGTGGTGGGGGAAAAGAATACTGCCACCAAGTATTTCCACTTGGATCGTAAGAGGCGAGAAAAATGGGATGGGGATTGGGACCAGGCATCCTTCTCCTTGTAGCCCCACAGGGGGCATTCCTAAAAAAAGTAAAGGCATAAGAGGGTCTAGGAATTTTTCGACCAGCACCCTAAGGTTTGGGTCTTTTAATGTACGTGGATGTGGCACAGATGAGAGTAAAAGGGAAGAGATAGGTGGTATGTTTATGAGAAGAAAGATGGATGTGTTGGCATTCAGTGAAACTAAGTTGAGAGGGAGGGGCGAGTGTGAGTTTAGGAGTGTAATTGGGAGGTAATCAGGAGTGAGGAGAGGGAGAAGGGGTGGCTATACTAGTAAGTGAAGAGATAGGTAAACGTGTAGTGGAGTGGAAGGAGATCTCCTCAAAGATAATGTGGATGAAGGTAAAACTGGGAAAGGAGATGTGGGTTTTTGTAAGTGCATATGGGCATGGCAGTGAGAAGAGTGTAGAAGGGAGGCTTTTTGTATAGATTTAAATGAGTGCATAGAGGGATTTGGGAGGAATGTCAATGTAGTAGTACTGGGAGACCTTAATGCTAGGGCAGGAAATGAACCAATTGAGAGAGGAGGAAAAGGACAAAAGGTAGGGAGGTGCTTAGAGTGAACTCTTTACATGAAAAGGAAAAGGAGAATGAGTACAAGAAGAAGCTGAGAGAGGAGTGGGAGGGAGTGAAGGATAGAGTAGAGCTAGGAGTGGAGGAGGAATGGGGATGGTTCAAGCAGGGAGTCACAAAGTGTGTACTGATGGTGTGTGGAACAAGAAGGACAAGAGGAAATAGAAGAAAGGGTAGTGAATGGTGGGATGAGGAAACAAAGAAGGTTGTAGAAGAGAGGAAGCAAGCTTTCACAGATTGGTTACAAAATAGGACGAGGGAGTCATATGAGAGGTACAAAGAAAAGTAAAGCACAAGGTAAAGGAGGCAAAGAGGAGAGCAGATGTGAAATGGGGTAAGAGAATGACAGAAAATTTTGAAAGTAATAAAAAGATGTTTTGGAAATTAAGAGAGGAAGAGGAGGAGAATCAAGTAGAGAAAAAAAGGTAAAAGGTGCAGATGGAGAGATGATAAGTGAAGAGAATGCAGTAAGGGGAAGATGGGCAGAGTATTTTAGGGAGTTGCTTAATGTGAAGGAGGATAGGGAGGGGAAGATAGTTGCAGTGGGATGTGGTAAGAAAATGACTGTGATGAGTGAGGAAAATGGAGGAGAAATAAGGAAGGATGAAGTGAAGGCAGTTGTTAAGATGATGAGAGCAGGTAAGGCACCTGATCTGGATGGATGCCTTACAGAATGTCTTTAAAAAAAAAAAGGAGGTACAGTGATGGTGGACTGGCTGGTGAGGTTATTCAATGTTTGCTGGAGAGAGGGTAGAGTGCCAGAGGACTGGAGTGCCTGTATAGTTCCACTTTACAAGGGAAAAGGGAAAAAGTGTGAGTGTAGTAGTTTCAGAGGGATTAGCTTGTTAAGTGTAGTTGGAAAGGCTTATGGGAGGATCTTGATTTAGAGGATTAGAAGAACAAGTAATTGGCGAGGAACAGTGTGGATTTAAGACAGGTAGAGGTTGTGTAGATAAGATTTTTGTGGTAAGAGATATGTGAGATACCTATAGGAAAAGGTAAGGATGTCTTTTGGGCTTTTATGGATCTGGATAAGGCTTATGACAGGGTAGACAGGAAGGCACTGTGGGAGATTTTGCAGATATATGGGATAAGAGGAAAGCTTCTAGGAGCTGTCAAGAGTTTTTGCGAGAGTAGTAGAGCATGTGTCAGGATTAGAAATGTAGAGTGAGCAGTTCGAGGTAAAGGTGGGACTTCATCAGGAATGTGTTATATCGCCCTGGCTGTTCAACTTGTACATGGAAGGGGTGGTGCGAGAGGTAAATGCAAGGGTGGTGGGTCAGGGATTGGAGATGTTTAAAGAAAATGGAGAAAAGTGGGAGGTGAGCCAGCTGTTGTTTGCAGACGACACTGCGCTTGTGGCAGGATTGGAGGAGGGATTGAGGAAGTTGGTGACAGAGTTTGGGAGAGTGTGTGAAAGAAGTTGAAGATAAATGTGGGTAAAAGGTGATAAGATATACAAGGGGTGAAAGTGGCAGTAGACTAGAAGTGAGCATTAAGGGAGAGCGACTGGAAGTGGATAGCTTTAGATACTTGGGTGCAAATGTGGCAAGAAAGGGTGGAGTGGAAGCAAAATGTAGATTGAGAGAAGCAAGTAAATGCCTTGGTGGATTAAAAAGTGTAATGAGGAATAGACATTTGGAAATGGAGCCTAAGAGGAGACTGTATGAAGGAGTGATTGTGCCAACAGCACTGTATGGGGCAGAAACATGGAACATAAGAGAGGAGTTTGAATGTGTTTGAGATGAGGTGTCCGAGTTGTATGATGGGGATTACCAGGCTGGAGTGAGAAATGAGGTGAGGAGGAGAACAGGGGTAGTAAGGGAATTGGGAGATAGGGTTGATGAAAGAGTATTAGGATGGTTTGGACACATGGAAAGAATGAGTGAAGAAAGACTAGTGAAAGAGATATGGAAGGCAGATGTGGAGGGAGTGAACATGAGGGGATGTCCTAGGATGAGATGGATGGATGGGGTGAAGGGGGCTTTGGGGAAGAGGGGAATGTCTGTTGAGGAAGGACGGGTGAATGGAGAATGATTGTATATGAATGAAGTTAATGATGTATGAGGTGGAATGGATGGGGGGATGGGGGGTGAGGTAGTATGTGTGAGAAAAAATTGACGCAGCCCAAAGGGATTTCTCCCCATCTTCTCCTTTTCTGCATGGGGGGACGGAGAGTGGGGTCGCCGATTTAATGAAGCGGCCTTGCTGTGGATGTGCTGTATCTTTCGACACTGCCTCTGACCCAGGACAGTGGACAAGGTGCAGGGATGACCCGTCATCCAGGAGGTTTTGATTTGATTTGATTTTATGAGTTTTTGGCCGACGGCCAGGCACTGGGACCAAAATGATCATTCAGCGCCACAATGAATTTATGAAAATTGAAATTAATGAGATGTTAATGGAATGAATTTAAAATAAATATAAGTTGCATAGTAAGACTATGCATATGAATAAAAATCAAAATGAATTTAAAAATTTGAATGAATAAAATCAAAATGAATTTAGAAAATTTGAATGAATAAAAACCAAAATGAATTTAAAAATTTGAATGGATAAAAACCAAAATGAATTTACAAATTTGAAAAAATTAAATTTATATATATGATGATAATGAATTAACGAATACATAAAATAAAGTAAGATCTAGATAATATTTACATAAAAGTTAGAGCTTATAAAACAAATCAATTTCTTTTAAAAATTTAACTAGTCCAGCTACATCTGCGTCATCCCCTAAAAGATTTGGCATGGGCTTGCCAGCAAGCCCATATTTACGTCGAGCTCTAGCATACAGCTGACAGTGCATCAGAATGTGACCAATTGTCAGAGGACTGCCACAATCACACTCGGGTGCATCTGATCCTTCTAACAGAAACTTATGTGTCAGATGGGTATGACCCATTCTCAACCTACTTAGGACTATTTCAGTTCTCCTGTCAGCATGGAACACAGAAGGCCAGTATGATGTGCTAGGCCTAATGCTTTTATATTTCCTGTTAGTGGCAAGAAGAGGATCAGACCAACGGTCCTGCCACTTCTGTCTGATGTAAGACTTGATAGGTTTATACAGATCAGAATGGGGCAATTTTTGCACATCAATTCTGCTTTTCTTACTAGCTTCCTTAGCTTCTTCATCAGCCACTTCATTCCCTCTTATTCCCACATGGGAAGGGATCCAGCAAAAACACACAGATTTATGACGGGAGTGAATGAATTGTAGCCACTCTTGTGCTTTTTGTCCTAGCGGGTGGGAAGTATTGAACTGGCATACAACATCTATGGCACTTTTTGAATCTGTATATATAACAAACTTCTTAGCTTTAGTTAATGAAGCTTCTTTTAAGGCATGGACAATTCCTGTTAGTTCAGCTGTGAATGACGACGCTGCATTGGACAGCCGTCCCAATCTCAAGTGGTCTCTGGTGACAACTGCACAACCAACACCTTCATTCGATTTAGAGCCATCGGTAAAAAATTTTAAATCTTTGACATGCTGTCGGTCATGTTCCAAGAACTTTGCTCGAACCACTTCTGGAGGAAAGTTCTTTTTGACAATATTAACTGAGCAACGCTCAACTTGTGGTACCAGCCATGGAGGGTTGTCTGGATATTTAACAGGTAAAATATGTTCATCAAGCAAACTGCCATTTCCCAGTTGATCTTTAGAACGAACATGGAGAGGCTTTGTATTAGCTCTATAGTTTACTGACAGGTTCTGATTTATCAGTTTGAAGGTTGGATTCTCTGGAGTACTTTTAATTCTTGCTAGATATCGTAGACCTAGCTCCTCCCGACGAAGGTCTAAAGGAAGCTGATGACAGTCTACATAAATACTCTCCACAGGAGATGTTCTGAATGCTCCAGAGCAGATCCTTAAACCCATATTGTGAATAACATCCAGTTCCTTCAGTCTTGTTTTACATGCTGAAGAATATATTTGGCAACCATAATCCAACTTAGAGTGACATAAAGCATCATAAAGATGCAGTAATGATTTTTTATCTGCCCCCCAATCAAAACTGGACACGACTTTCAAAATATCCAAAGATTTTCTTACTTTTTGCTTCAAGGTATCTATGTGACTTTCCCAAGTTAGTTTTTTATCAAATGTTAACCCTAAAAATTTAACTTCATCCTAATAAGGTAAAATTTCCCCATTTAAAATCAGATTTGGAACTTCCTCCTGACGTCTACCTCTGGTAAAACGTATTGCCACAGTCTTGGTGGTAGAAAATTTAAGACCATTATTCAAAACCCATTTTGATGTATTATTTATAGATCTTTGTAGGTCATGACATGCAGAAAGGGCATCATATGATGAAACATATATGACAAAGTCATCAACAAATAATGACCCTTTAACTCGGGGGCCAAGTGTGTTCATTATCCCATTAATAGCAACAGCAAAACAAGTAACGCTTAAAACGCTACCTTGTGGGACCCCTTCCTCTTGACAAAAGGAAGATGATAAAGTGTTTCCCACCCGTACTTTGAGATACCGATTAGATAAAAAGGAACTTAAAAATCTCAACATATTTCCCCTTACACCCATTTTATAAAACTTTTTAAGTATACCATGTCGCCAAGTGGTGTCATAAGCCTTCTCCATATCAAAAAACACTCCAATAGTTTGTTTGCTTGTAGCAAAACCTTGTTGGATCTCATTAGAGTTTTAAAAGAGGATCCAGGGTACTTCGGTTTTTTCGGAATCCGTATTGAAGGGGAGAAAGTAAATTCTTAGATTCCAAGTACCATACCAGACGAGTGTTTATCATTTTTTCCATTAATTTACATACGCAGCTAGTCAGTGCTATAGGTCGATAGCTGGTTGGTTGAAAGGGGTCTTTGAAAGGTTTTTGAACTGGAATGACGATGGAAATTTTCCAGCTCCTAGGTAAAGCCCCCGTTTTCCATATTTTATTGATGATTTTCAAGAGAAAGAGCTTAGCTTCAGCAGGGAGTTGGCATATCATCGAGTACAAAATTCTATCCTCTCCAGGAGACGTGTCTTCAGTTGAAGACAACGCACTATGCAGTTCTTCTAGAGAGAATTCTGTATTATACTCTTCAGAAGAGTTGGATAAGAAATTTATGGTAACTTGAGAATTTCTTATTTGTTGGAATTCTTCTGAATAATTGTTTGGACTCGAGACATCCGAGAAATGTTTCCCTAGAGTGTTCGCTACCTCACCAGGGTCAGTGATTAGATTGTTGTTTATTTTCAAAGTTGGAAGAGGTGAAGGTATAAATTTTCCACTAAGTTTGCGAATCTTCCTCCAAACAAATCGAGATGGTGTTTTTGAAGATATTCCATTGATATAATATAACCAGGATTCTCTTTTAGCTTTTCTATAATATCGGCGTTTCTTAGCCAATGCACGCTGATAAATTATCTTGGATGTTTGAGATCCAGTGGTTTTATACCTCCTATAACATTTTCTTGTTATCTTACGAAAAACATTACATTTCTTGTCCCACCAAGGAACTGCAGGCCTTCGGGGTTGGTTTCCTGTTTGAGGTATTGATTCTTCAGCACTATTTATGATTTTCTCTGATAGGTATGAATAAGCCTCCAAATGAGAGTCAAAAGAATCAAATTCCCTATCTATTTGTAAAACCTGCCTATACTTATTCCAGTCTGCCTCCTCTTTCCACTTGGGTGGAGAGCACGTAGGGATATTTTCTGTATATTTCAAATGTATAGGGTAATGATCGCTGCCATGCAAATAATTGTCAACTGACCAATTAAAATCCATAGCAATATTCGATGAGCTTATGCTTAGATCAATGGCTGAATATGTATTAGTATGGATATTATGATAGGTCATTGATCCATCATTATAAAGGATAATGTCATTTGCATTCAAAATGTTTTCAACAATGTTGCCATACATATTACAAAGGATTACAAAGGCAAAGCATGCCGACAGGAGACCTTTTGATCCATATCTAGGTCGGATGCAAAAAAAAAAAAAAAAAAAAAATCACATTAATAATAAATTAAAACTATAACAATGTAAATAACAATTAAAATACATAAATAAATGCATTGGTATAGTTGAATAACAAACAAACAGGTAAATAGTAAATGATAATAAATTGACATATAACTAATAATAAATGAAAATCAGACAGACAAATTATAACAAAACAAAAACAAATAATATAACATAAATTATAATAATTACAGCATCTTACTTAGGTATTTATCTAAATGATTCTTAAAGCTTCGAACTGAACTACATTGCACTACCTGTGCAGGAAGTTTATTCCATTCATTAACTACACGGTTGGCAAAGTTGTTTCTACCTACTTCCAAATTGAATCTATTTCCGGACAGTTTGAGACCATTGTTTCTTGTCGGATTCTCATTCAATGTGAAAATTTGGTCACTTTTGAAGTTGTCAATTCCCTTTAAAATCTTAAAGACCTGTATCAAGTCACCTCTGAGTCTACGCTTTTTTAGGGAAAACAGATTCATGTGCTTAAGTCGATTTTCGTATGATTTATTTTTGATATTTGGAATCAGTTTTGTGGCTCGCCGTTGTACTTTTTCCAGTCTGTCAATGTCTTTAATGAGATTCGGTGACCATACGGAAACAGCATATTCCAAATGTGGACGAACTAACGATTTATATAGCTTGTTAATGAGTGATGGACTTTTGAAATCAAAAGATCGCACAATCAATCCCAGAATCTTATTTGCTTTCTCAGAGGCTGAAATACACTGCTTGGATGATTTCAGGTCGTTACTGATAATTACGCCGATATCTTTTTCACTATCCACTTTTGTTAACGAATTTTCAAATAACTTGTAATCGTACTTGCTGTTATTTTTACCTATGTGCATTACCTTGCATTTACTTGTGTTAAATTTCATTAGCCACTTTTCAGACCATTGCTGTAATTTATCTAAATCTTCTTGAATATCTAATTGGTTTGAGTGATCATTTGCCACTCCGCACAGTTTTGTATCATCAGCAAATTTGGAAACAGTAGATTTTAGTCCATGGTCTATATCATTTATATATACTATGAATAGAAGTGGCCCAAGAACGGGAACCCTGAGGAACTCCACTTGCAACACTTTTCCATCCAGAAGTTTTTCCATTTAAAACAACTCTCTGTTTTCGACCTTTCAACCAATTACTAGTCCAACCTAATAGGCTACCACTTATTCCATGCAAAGCTAATTTAGTAAGTAGTCTTTCGTGTGGGACGGTATCAAAAGCTTTTGCAAAGTCTAGATATATTAAATCTATATTGTTTCTTTTGTCATAATTCGAGATAACTGTGTTGTAGAATTCGAGTAAGTTAGTCACGCAAGAACGTTTCCGTCTGAAACCATGTTGGCTATCATTTATCAAACGGTTACTTTCTAAATGATATTCGATAGCATCTCTGATGATAGTTTCCATTATTTTTCCTACGATCGAAGTCAAACTAATAGGCCTATAGTTATTTGGTTTCTTTTTGTCACCTTTTTTGAATATGGGAGTAACGTTAGCTAGCTTCCATTCTCTTGGGACATCTCCGGATATGATGGATTTCTTGAAAATAATTTCTAATGGAACAACAATCTCATTTTTAATTTCCTTTAAGATTCTTGGATGCCAACCGTCAGGCCCTGGTGTTTTATTAACTTTGAGTTTGTCTATACACCTTTTAATTTTTTCTTTTGTTATATTTACCGTAGTAAGTTTACCCCAGACTTTTCACAGGTTTCAGTTTGGAATTCACTTTGAGGTGTTTCGTTTACGAATACCGAGCTAAAATAATTGTTTAAGAGATTACACATTCCTTCATTTGAATATTCAAGTTGACCGTCAGCAGATAATAGTGGACCAATGTGATTCCTAACAACCTTTTTATCTCTAATGTAACTATAGAATTCTTTGGGATTCTCTTTGGATTTCTCAGCGATGTTCATTTCGTATTGTCGTTTTCTTTTTCTTATTGTCTTTTTTAAATCTCTCTGTATTGATACATAACTTTCATAGTCATTAGATGCACCCGAGCACTTATATTTCTTATAAGCCTGTCTCTTTTTAGCAATACTTTTTTCAGTTTCTTTGTCGAGCCACTTTGGGCGAGCCTGATTTGGGGGACGTCTGTCCTTAAAAGGAATGTAAGTTTGAATCATCTTAGTGAGCGTATTTTGAAATATTTCCCACATCTGATCTACAGGCCTTTCGTTTAATTTTTCCTCCCAATCTGTAAGCTGAAGCTCCTGACGTAGTTCTATGAACTGAGCTTTACTGAAATCGGGTATTTTAGAAGCACAAGTATCTATTCTAAAATTGTTTAGGAGTTTGAATCTGACTAAGTTGTGATCGCTATTTGCAACAGATTCACCGACTTCTACATCAGTTGCCATGCTTTCGCGGCTAGTGATCAATAAATCGAGTAAGTTTCCATATCTTGTGGGCTCTTTTACATGCTGAATTAAGTAATTGTCACCAAGAAAATCAATCAAGCGACTACCTATATGGCCATGTTCAAGGGTCATCCAATCAATGTCAGTAAAATTGAAATCACCCATTATCAATAAATCCCGGTTGCAGAAACTAGACAGTTCTTGAATTAACAGTTTGTCGTCTGCTAATGATAATGTCTTTGGCCTATATATTACACCTATATTCATTTTTTGTCCATTTGTTTGGGTTAACTCAACCCACAAACTGTCATATGCATCCTGTTTCACTTTCTCTAAAACACAAGCATGAACATTGTTTTTAACGTACAATAGAACACCCCCACCTTTCTTGTGGTTTCTATCCTGATGAAAGTGTTTAAATCCCGCAATATTAAATTCAGCTTCGAACTCTGTACCATTTAACCATGTCTCAGTTATTCCTATCATATCGAGATTTTCGCTTTTGACATACGCCTGTATTTCTTGAAATTTGTTCCTAATACTACGAGCATTAAAGTACATAGTTTTAAGAAACTCCTGATTATTTCTTTTTGACACATTTTGAGTTTCAATATCATGACTTATATTATCATTTTGTTTTTTATTTATTCCTTGCTCTATATTATTATTATTTGGTCCTTCATTGACATTCAATGCCTCATTAACATTTCTCCTATCAAAATTAACATTTCCCCCATCACGGACATCTGGTCGATTACGGTCATCCGATCTATTTTGTACATTTTGTCCCCCAACGTCACCGTGATTCACGCCGGCCTCCCGTCGTTCAGTGACATTATGTCCGGCATCCCTTTCTAAAATTATATTTTGTCCTCCAGTGACATTATATCCTACCGTGATATTTTTTCCTCCACTATAATTACATCCCATCGTGATCTTTTGTCTTCCACTGTCATTACATCCTATCTTGATATTTTGGCCTTCATTGACATTCTGTCCGGTATCTCTTCCTAAAATTATATTTTGTTCTTCACTGACATTATATCCTACCGTGATATTTTCTCCTCCATTATCATTACATCCTATCGTGATATTTTGTTCTCCACTATCGATCATTTCCACCCCATAGTGGATTGTGCGCATTAAAATCTCCTAATATTAAGAATGGAGGAGGAAGCTGATAAATAAGGTTCTGTAGATCTACATTAGTGAAACCAGCTGCACCAGGCAGATAGATGGAACAAACAGTAATTGATTTTCCCAATATAGCTTTAATTGCTACAGCCTGAAGAGGTGAATTGAATCTCACAATTGCATGCTGAATACCTTTATTTATTATAATTGCAGCTCCTCCATGTGCCCTGTCTCCAGGAGGAGGAGTGGTGTAAATATTGTAATTCAACCCAGGATTAATAGATGTATTTCCAAGTTTTGTTTCCTGGAGGCAAATACCTGGATTACTATCCTTCATCAGCACTTTCAATTCCTCTGCTCGAGTACAAAGACCCAGGCAGTTCCATTGGAGGATGTTGAACGTGAAAATAATTTATTTTTTTCTTGGATCCAGCCAAATTATCTTTGGACTGGAATTCTGGGGTATTTTTATTAAAAGACTTGAAGTTGTAATTTAGTCTCTTTACCTTGGAGCCCTGATCTTTACTTTTAGAATCAGGCGATAATGTCTTTCTCTTTATGTCTTGTTTATTCTTTTGAGAGTTAGATTTTTCAATTTTTTTTTCCTTCAATTCAGAGGCACTTACCCGTCTAACCCCGGAATTTCTGTCAGTAGAAATCTCCATTTCAGAAGAGCCCAAAGGTTTAATACTGCTTTTGAAATGTGATGTTCCACTCTGCATCTGATTAGAGTTGCCTGCACCTACCAAATTCAATTCACAGCACGAGCTGGATGATGCCATATCTTTAAAAGGTGTAATAGAATGTGATGGTCCAAAAGGATCATGGGCAGTAAACTTATTAGATGTTTCTAATACAAAATTTTGAGAAGCTGGTCTACCTTTCTTTGGTCTAGGGGGGGTCCAGAATCCATCTTTGGATTTCGAGATGTTGGTTTTTTGCTTGACTGAAGGTGAGGTTGTTGGAAGGACACTAGGCTTGGAAGAGGTGGTGGGTAGAACTACAATTGTGTTCTCGCTATGAACTGTAGAGATGTTGTCTAATGAAACAGGGGCATTCCTTTTATTCATTCCAGATTGAACGTTAGGATCATTGTTAGACTTCTTGGCAGCATCTGCATAGGTAAATAGTGGATTTTTGTTTCTTTTAAGCTTATATTTAGCAGCTGCAAAACTGATGTGCTCATTGGCTGCTGTTTCTAGCACTTCACCTTCAAATTTGTAGATTGGGCAGTGACGCCAATTTGGTGAATGGCCACCTCTACAATGAAAACAGAACCTTTCTCATTCACAAGTTTCACCTAGTGCATGCATACCTGAACATATATAACCGTGCATTGTTAGGACATTTTTCCTTAATGTGACCAAAGTCAAAGCAATGATGACATTGCATAGGTCGTGCTTTAAATTTCTTAACTTGTAAATTTAAACGACTAATCTTTACATAGTCTGGAAGGTAAGGTGAATGAAAAGTGAGCTGTATGGCACCATTAATTCCTTTAAGTTTTTTTACAGCTAATATCAGGACATCGTCTAAGGATCTCTTCTTCATTAAAGTCACACAAATCTTTGCAGTATACAACCCCTCTAGCGGTGTTAAATGATCTATGAGGGGTTATGGCCTCTACAACATTGCTAGGTTGATCTTTAAAAGATGATAATAAAATAGCCTGACTTTTGCTGACTGCCTTAATTAATATTTTCTTTCCATACTTTTTCACATTTCCATCTGGAATGGATCCTACAAATTCCTCCAGATTCTCCCAGGCCTTTATTAGGTTACTTTGTCCCTCTTTATATGTAGCGATATGCCAAATGGGAATTTGCATTTTCCTGTTCTTTGGATCTTTGCCATTTGGTTCAGAAATTTTAGGAATAAAATCACCATCTTCATCATCAATATTTCTAACATCCAGTAATTTAGATTGTCTTGAGAATATTAGGTCTTCATCTTCCTTTTTCTTTATATATTCAATTACTTCTCGGGCTGAAAAAGCCTTTTCATATGTAATATAGAGATTAAAAAACTGCTCATTACAAGAAACCTTTAACTTCATTCGTTCTACAGGTCCAAAATTCTTTGCTGTCTCATAACAAACTTTATAATTTAAGTCTAAACCAACATTAGGGCTGAATATGACTCTTAAATTTTCGTTTACATTTTTGACACCAGTTTTGTCACCCTGGTGTCCCAGTGGAGAAGGAGGGGAAGAACCCCGTACACTTGCCATTTGTACGAGTGTATATTACTTCGACCTGGCAGTCCTCTGCCCACCAAAATTCCCAAGAATATCGGAGCCCAACAAGGGAGGGATGTGATGGCCACATAAGGTGGCCTCCCTAGAGACTACTGCCTGGTTATACACATGACTCCCAGAGCTTAAGGCGCCATCCGTCCGTCGAGTTCAGGCCCAGCTCTGGGAGCCATGTTTGACATTTAGACTTTCCCCTCGCTCGCGCACGTCAGGTACTCGAATTCTACGGGTGGAGCGGCATGTCATGCCACTCCACCCTCCATCAGATCAAAAGATCAGTCAAAAGAATATTCCAAGAGAGAACCAAGGTCGTCAACTTTAGATCAATCCTGATAAGAGAAGGAAAAATTGAAAATAGTGAAAGACCAAAAACCTCATCCTAAAACAACCATCACAGGATGAGGGCGACAAATCCTAAGAGCACTCCAGTCCATAATCAAAGCCAGGCTAGGGTTGTCAACAAAGACTTTTGGCTCAGTTTTCGTCTGGTAGCTCGGGGCTGACCTCTCCAGTATGGTTGCACCTGGCTGGCACAGCTCAGCCCGTCCTTACTACACGGAAGCCCCCCACACTACGTCAAAGTACTGGGCCTCGGGGGGGTCATCCAGGAGGTGCCAAGATAAGAGGGAGGGTGGAGGGAAGTGGTGTGTGTTTAGGGATGAAATGGGTGGGAATGGTTTTTATGCCTTTTTCTTTTTGGCTACCTCCCTTGTAAAGGGGAAAAAGCCTTGGTATATGTATGTACTTCCAACTTTCTCTTATTGCATACATTCACACAGTCACTGCCTTAATCTCCCCTCTGACCCTGCCACATGCACTGTTGTCAGCAAACACCATCTGGCTCACCTCTCACTTTTCTCCATTTTCTTTAACCATCTCCAGTCCCCTGCCCATTACCCTTGCCTCTACCTACTGCACCACCCAATCCATGTACACATTGAACAGTCATGGCAACATGACACATCCTTGACATAGTCCCACCTTTACCTCGAACCACTTGCTCACTCCATACATATACCAAAGGCTTTTTCCCCTTACACGGGGAATAAAAGGGAAAAAATGTATTCATATCTTGTCAGTACATGCCCACGAAGGAAATGAAAGAAGGAATGAAAAGAAAAAAATAAATACATTAAAAAAATAATAAATAAAGTCAAAACCTTTAACTCCCAAATACTTCATTCGGTACGTTGATCCATAAAGTACCTACATACACAACTGACCTACAGATAAACTCATCTCCTGCCCCCACCATCATGCATCATTGTCAGAGAACTCTGTTCATGGGAAGCATAAAATTACTGTTGGGTAGCTGGAGTGACTTTGTTACCACCTGAATCTTGACACAGACTTCTATAAAGAATCGGTTCCAGGAAGTACTGCAGGATGTATAGCAGCAGCTTTTTCCTCTGCAGGGTAGGGCATCTACCCTTACATACATACATACATATACCAAGGCTTTTTCCCCCTTCCAAGGGAGGTAGCCAAAAAGGGAAAGGCATAAAAACACTCCCACCCATTTCATCCCTAAATACACTCCACACCCCTCCCACCCTTCCTCTCATCTGAGCACCTCCTGGATGACGGGTCATCCCTGCACCCTGCCCACCGCCCTGGGTCAGAAGCAGTGTCGCAAGACACAGTACATCCACAGCGAGGCCGCTTCATTTAATCGGCGACCCCCCCTCTCCGTCCCCCTTTGCATATAAGGCGAGGACGGGGAGAAATCCCTTCGGGCTGCGTCAAAATTTACTCACACATACTACCCCACCCCCCACTTCCCCGCCCATTCCTCCTCATGCAGTCACAACATCATCCATATACAACCATTCTCCACTCACCTCTGTCTTCCGTCCTCTCCCTTCCTTCCTCAACAGACATTCCCCTCTTCCCCAAAGCCCCCTTCACCCCATCCATCCACCTCATCCTAGGACGTCCCCTCATGTTCACTCCCTCCACCTCTGCCTTCCATACCTCTTTTACTAGTCTTTCTTCACTCATTCTTTCCATGTGTCCAAACCATCCTAATATTCTTTCATCAACCCTATCTCCCAAATCCTTTTTCACCCCTGTTCTCCTCCTCATTTCTCACTCTATCTAGCCTAGTAACCCCCACCATACTTCTCAGACACCTCATCTCAAACACATTCAAACTCCTTCTCTCTTCTTCTCTTATGTTCCACGTTTCTGCCCCATACAGTGCTGTTGGCACAATCACTCCTTCATACAGTCTCCCTTACCCTTACAGTAATAAAATGTTATTCTCTCTTCTTTACAGTGTGTGTTAGGTGCCCATATGGTACCATATACGTGGTCAGTAAGACTATAAGGTCTTGTTGACATGGAACTACTTTAGTGGCCACTAGTCCTAGCTGCAAGCTAAGTTACCTAACAAGTGTTAATACTAGAATAGTTTGGAGGAAAGTTGACTAACTTTCCATTAACACTGGGCAGGTAGAGGGGTAGTTTGCAAGTCACCAGCACTAACGGCTACTAAACTGACCTGTTATGCATCATTAGGTCTTCAGATATTTTACAAATTATTACATCTCCTGAGTATTCTTTCCCACACACTACCCAAGGGATAAACTTAATTTCTTCACAAGTTCATGATTGACCTTATATAAGGCTACCATTCCCTATAGAGCCAATTGGAACTTTGTTTAGCAACCACCCCAAATTATTTGTTACATACATACATATACCAAGGCTTTTTCCCCCTTACTTGGGAGGTAGCCAAAAAGGAAAAGGCATAAAAAATTCCCACCCATTCCATCCCTGTGGTGGGGGAAAAGAATACTGCCACCAAGTTTTCCCACTTGGATCGTAAGAGGCGAGAAGAAAGGGACGGGGATTGGGACTAGGCATCCTTCTCCTTGTAGCCCCTACAGGGCACATTCCTAAAAGTAAAAGCAAAGGCATAAGAGGGTCTGGAAATTATTTGTTAATAACAGATTAACAGGTGCATGAGCTACAATGTGACATCTGCTCTATTTATAACCTACCTCCTATACAACATAGAGAGCAGATTCAAATTGCCCTAGACACAACCCCTCATACTACAATCCTAAGACAATATCTTCAGTGATTTGCAGTCCCACCTGGAGGTTGTTGCTGGTTACCTGAAGGCTGCAGGATTTCTGCAAGACCCTAGGGGCAACGGGTCAATTGCTGTCTATTCATTAACTAGATTTGCAATGTTTCAATATAAGGTTCTTTTCCTCTGTTGGTTTTTTTTATCTTTTCTTTCCAATTTATGAGTATGTGCTTTTCAATTGCCTTCTGGATGGTAGTTATTATTTTGTTAACTACTTTATCCAGGTATGGGCCTTGATCTACTTCAAAGTATTCTATCTTTTTAGATAGTTCACGTTCTCTAGAAAGTTGTATTTTTTCTTCCAGTTCTATGGTAACCTTTATTAGGAAATAATCAAATAAAAAATCTTGAAAGGTTTCTCATGCTGTTTTGTTTGTGGGGTAGAGGACCATGTTGGTTGCCGATTCTGTTTGAGATAATCTACTGGGGTTTTTGCTGGAGTTAACTGTTTAGGTTGGGAAGTTGTTCAATTATCTTGTGTCCTCTTTTAATCTGACATCTGTGTGTCAAGCCTGAGTGGATACATTTTCAGATCACCTGCCAGTATGTGGTTTGTTTACGAGTTGAGTGGTTGGAAGGATGAAGCCTCATGGGGTTGATAAAATTGGTGGAATGTACATGTTTGTGATAGTGTAGGTTGTTTTCTTTGTTTGGATTGTGATTCTTTCAGTTAGTATCCAAGTATCTCTTGTTTTGTGGGAGAACATGCTTTACAAGTTTACCTTTATGTTTTGTATTGGTTTCTCTTATTGTTGTGTGATAAACAAGTGTATTGTTATTAATGGAGT
>NC_134796.1:29884503-29917003 GCF_046742065.1 Oratosquilla oratoria
TCTCACCTTCGGCCTCCTTCAAAGCATCTTCAAAGTTCTGTGTTGAATTGGAGCGTGACCCTCCCATACGTGTCTGCTGCAATTTCAAAATAACACATTAAGTCTCCACATTATACAAGAAAAAGGCTGATATTAAATAAATGTCGACAGAACTAAAAAGTACATTACTCTGCCCTTTAAAGAATTGGCTTTGCCTTTTCTTCCATTGAAAAAAGTGCTTCACTATGCAGTACAGGTATGTTCATGTACACTGCACTTAGCTACATTCCTAGCAGTATTCCAACATGAAAAATATTAAATAAAAAAGTTTAACAACCTTAAAATGTTCAAATAGACATACGCATTCTATTGAGAACCTTCAAGCATGTAATTTCTTCTCAAAGATTCAATTAATCACTAATATACTAACACAGCAGGTCCTTTGCCTCCCACAAGCCCCTACAGTTAGAGAAGAAAAAATAGAATAAAACAAATGAAAAAGATAGAACAAGTGCCAAGCTAAAACAATTTGAGGTGTTTAGTGCACAGCCTGGCTGGGAGCTGCTCTAGTTCAACTATTCTAACTACTCCACAATGGCACAGCCATAGTATCTCAAGGCTGGTTGCAAAGCTTAGACACACCTCAGCATGAAATACTTACTGATGGCAGACCCGCGGTTGCCTACAATCCCGCATGCAAAAAGTAGTTAAGTGTCAATTTCTTTCTAAATATACATATGTATGCAATACTGAAATATATACATGTCAGAACACTGCTTGAACCAAATGAGGAATTTAAAACATACCAGTAAGTTATATAAAATATTTAAGATTAAGCAAAGCACTGAGTATAACCATTTAATCTATCAAACAAATTCATATGGATAAAATAACCTAAGATGTAAATTAATGCAATCCATTTAAATGAATAATTCACATTCAACATAAAAATTCACATAAAGTTTAGCATGCATAATGACAGTTATCTCCAATGAAATTCTCTCCCTATGTAATACTCCTTTCCAATTTCATTTGGACTAGTGCCTTGACAATTTAAAATGACCAAAATCAGTCGCACTTATTGTAATCTTCACATAATTATACGACTCCCTTTCTTATTCATATCATATACCACACATAATCTTTGTCAAATGACACAAACAAACACACACTAACTTGAGAACAACTGCCTACCTCCTACTTTCCCACTCCAGAGGCCAAGGTCATAACCAGTTCAACTGAACCATCAGCACGTGTCAGCACTATACCTCTTTACATGTTGGCACAATCATCATGACCCCCCTCAAAAACTGTCATATTACCATCTCCAGAATGGACCCATTAAGAACCACTAAAACATGCACACAATTTCCTTCATCACACCTATACTTAACAAAAACTCTAAAATCATCTAAAATGGAAATGAAATCCAATGCCTTGAAATGATCAATTCTGTCAGAAGGAATATAAATCCACTGCCTTAAAATGATCAACATTTGTCTGGAGAAACTATTAACTACAACTCATGCTGGCTACTACACTCCCAAGTAGCAAAGCAACCTCCAACACCTTGTGAACTGCTTAACAATGAATCAAATACACCATCACTACTTCTGGGTACAGATGACAAGGAATCATAACCCAATATAGTGTCCTTTGGACTACTACTTTACAATCTGCCTTTACAAAAACAAGTGTCATGAGGGATAAAGAAAAGCTCCAGCACAAACTTAAATAGGCCACCGCTGCTGTCAACTTTCACAGATCATGTACCCAACATGGCCTCCTTCCAAAATATAATAATAATTGTTGCCTTGAATTTCACACCTCAGCATGAAATACTTACTCTGGAGAGAAACTTTGAAGTCTTGTCTGTATTGTATTATTGTGGGACCATTGCTATGTCACTGGCTAAAAATAGTACCATGAGGGAAGCAGTTCTTGGATGACAGCTTCCTTACATGAAAAAGCAGAGGCAATACAGTACAAGTTGATAAAAAAAAAAACTTGGGTCTTGTCCAAATACTACCTCAGGGTTGCACCTCCAGATGGAGGCAAGACAGTTGAGAGGGCAAGAATACTGCAAACATATAACAGTGGGACAAACTGACACACACACACTGAGAAATCCTACATCCATAGATCCCAGAACACCTCATGATGATCATCATCAATTGAGAGCATACATCAGGGAGTATGTTGCTTTGCTCACAGCACAGTTTCCAATCCCCATAGTCTCTCGGAGTGAGTTCCCATGCAGCCACCCTTCCTGTTACAAACAACTCTAGACAGGTTCAATCAACTTGCCCCAGGAGTTCTTTGGGTGCCTCCCATCACTCAACTTAGTCCCATCAACACTCTAAAGTGAAGCTAGGCCCCCAAAACTGTGACTATTTTATCTCCTCCCCCTGCCATACATAAACAACAGTGACAGCTGACAAGTGCTCCCTTCCTCCTCCTACCAGCCAGTTACATTGTAACATACCCTTACAAGTTCAACATAGATAATGGAGTTTCTTCCCTGAGAGATCTATGAGTGAGCCAAAGGACTATTACTTGCTACTGCGGGGTTGTGGGTTTCCAGCCACTTAATACTGAGGCAACAATTATCACTACTCATGCAATCCCTATGTGTCATGAGAGGCTAGGAATATCATTTCCCATGAAGAAATCTTGCATGGAAAAAGGACTGAAAAGGTGACACTTTATTAGCCTGGAAGGCTGTCAAAAGGTCCTCAATCTTAAGAACTGGCATGGATGCAATAATATATGAAGAAATTGTGAAAACTATTGAAAACAGGTTGGACATCTTAGCTACATGTTAAACAAGTGAGAAATGCAAGTGAATGGAAGATGGAAGGGATGAGAGGATATAGATCTGGAGGTGACAAAGTAAAAGTAGTGTTTGCTGTATTATTTAACAAGGATTTATGGGATCGTCATATCTGAATTTTTCTACTTTCTTCTACCTTTTTTACCTTGTGCCCATTGAATTTTCCTTTTACACTGAACAGTTCTTCAAAGTACTCATTCCCTCACCCATCTATTCTTCAACTGTTCTGTGTCTTCCACTTTTCTTATTTAAATATTTATCCTACCCTCCATTAGTTCTGGTGTTCTTGGACCATTCACATGTTTCTAAAATAATTTTACTCTAAAAATTTCATACATCCTTTTGTCCACATCTAACATCACTGCCTCTTCTGCATTTTTTTTTTCTGTTTTCCTCTCCAGATATTGATCATGTTTTCTTTGTTCTACTTGATATCATGGTTTCAATTCTTCATTCTATCAACCAATTCCTCTCCTCCCTTATTCAATTTGCCCTGTACATAATTCTTGAACCACATTTTTCATTGTCACCATTATCATCCATTCTCTATCTGTAATGGTTACTTAGGAACAGTGGGTTTCCTGCATGAGACACCTGACACAACATATTGACTGTTTCCCTTTATATTTGTTCTCTTTCCCTCAGTTGCCTACACATTCTCTAGCCACCTAATTTTTCCAACAATTTTATACGTTTCCTTCTCTGTTTGTACCTAAATTTGTTTTTCTTTACCACTTTCACTCAACTATATAATTAATCTACTTGTATGTCAAATACCTCTATTATCATACTTCCATATACATCTTATATCTAATATAGTAAGAAATGTAGTGAAAGACCATTTATTCATAGACTTCATCCTCTGCTCAACTTCCAGCAAATCTATTTAGCTTGGCATAAGAGAGAGATCCTCATCCCACTGTCTCTCATCTCACACATCCCTTTCACTCCTTTCCTCTTTAAACTGTGAGAAATAATGCATCACATTTCTTCCCCAGCAATACTACCAGTTTACTCTTGACAAACCCCTCTTATGGAATAGGTACCACTTTAGTATACACTCTCTTATCCTGACCACAAACATTTACAGCTTTATTCACTCCCATTCATCCACCTTTTCCTTAATCTATCCCTTATTTTCCCTTGTGACATCATAGTAATGAAGCTTTCCTGGATACCTTTCATAAGACCAACTACGAGTATCTGCAAGTGGTAGTCCTATAAAATGGATATGATATTCATCCTGCCACCCATCTCCAAAACTTGTCAACACCTTCACTTTCATTTTGAGGTGCAACTCCAAGAGACTGACAATCTATCTTCGGACAGCGCCCAAGATATTTGTCAGCTTCATCCCTTTTTCCAATATTTTCACACAAACACAGCTGATAACAGCTATTACTCTTCTTCAACTTCTGTGAGCCAATGACACAGACTGGCCTATATTAATACAAAGCAGATAATCCAAGGTTTCTTCCTAGAGAGATCTATGGGAGGGCCCTAAAGACAGTTTCCAGCTGCCATGGGTCTGCAGGATTCCACTATAACTAAAAGCAACAATTATTATCATCTATTTCCATCCATTCTCATGAGAAAACATGAGAATGCACCCATCTGCACAAATTCTATCATTCCACTCATTAACATTTTAAAATTCTATTTACAACCCCATGTATCTCATTTTCACTGCCTCCACACAACTTTCCAGTCTTGAAGTCATCACCAGGCTTTATTCCCATACATAACAATTGTTACAACCTTTGCTTTATCCTCAGTTTCCACTGACACTTTTGTATTTCTTCTGTAACTATGGTGTAATAACCTACAGGACTAAACAACACCAACACTACCACCCTTACCAACCACTTTCCCATATTTCCACTTTTTCAACAATATATGTCCACATTTACTTTTAATCTTCCTACTTTTCCCCAGACCTGCTATTTCAACCCCCTTACCCTAACTCTCATTAACTCTTCAAAGTACTCACTCCACTTCTCTGCAACTTGTATGTCCTCTTAACTTTATGATGCTCTTATTGTTTATGGAACCAATGACAAATACTTGCAAGTGGTGGTCCTACAAAACTGATGTCAGAAAGATTGATCTCCATGCAACCTATTTTCAAAACCCATCAATATCCTCACCTCCATCTGGACAGGTTAAGAGTACATCTCCAGACTCTCTGTATCACCTTCAACTGTATTTTCTTCACTTAGCACAAAAGCAGACTTAACTTCCAGAGAAAGCAAACAAGAGTCTAGGACTGTGCAATCTTTTGATTTTGAAAGTCCATCTGTCATTAACAAGCTACTTCCCTCGTAATGGGGGAAAAGCCATTGGTATATGTTTTGCTATCATTCATCTGTTTATTCTTTATTATTTATCATTATCTGTTTGTTATCATTATCTATTTTGTTTGTTTATTTATTATTTTTTCCTGCATCTGACCTAGTTATGGACCAAAAGGTCTCCTATTGGCATGCTCTTCCTTTGTAATCCTTTATAAACTGTTCCTCTCGTCCTGTTACTATAAACCACTGACAAAGAAACTGTCCTACACTATTTCAACACAGTTAACAGTCCATTTCTTCCAAGAGACATCTATAGAAGGACCCAAGGACCATTGTCAACCACTGAAAGGTTCTGAATTTTCAATTAGTGAAACTCGAGGCAACAATTATCATTATTGCTTGTGCAAATAATCTCATATTTAATGAAAGCTCCCCTCTCCAACTATGCTTGCCAACTATAACCTTAATTATTCTTACCCTAGCACTGTTATAGGCTGATCCAACACGCTCTTCAAAGGACTTGAAGGTTGGAGTCTCTTTGATCTGTCCAATCTTAGCACCCAAGCCGCCAAAGAGTGAAGACGTCTTTTCTCCTGCTGCACTCAGAGCACCAGCTGTCTTCTGGTACCTGCAATGATGCAAAGAAACAAAATTAGTAATAGACACTTCTCTTGATATATTGATATACAGATGAGAGGAACAACAGAAATAGACATAAAGAATAAAAAGAAATAAGGCTGCCAACCACAGCCACATTGGTTGTCACTCTAGGGAAGAGATTAAGACAGTGCTGGAGCACTCCGTTGTGCTGTACCACTGCCCTTCCTTACAACTTTCTGTCCTGCTGATGACACAGACAGCAGTTCAGCCAGCTTTTGACATCTAGTCATCACTATACTGAAGAACATCCCACCCATAACACCACCTTACTTCTTCAACCATTATGGAGTCCTTTTCAAGTCTTAGGGTCCCTACAGAGGAGACTGAGATCATCCACTTGGTCTAGTTTCTTGATGACAACCCCAAGTTATGTCTTATTGTTACCTATCCTTTTCTATTTCTGAAATATTCATGCCCCATACTCAAATTTCCTCTCTCTGGAAAACCAACTATTCTCCAAATCTTATTCTCAGCAAGTCACTCCTACTCAATTGTCAAAACCTTACTCCTCTTCTAATTCTTCACACATTTCCTGGTACCTAACTAGTATTTACAAAAACTTCATATTTTCAACTACACCTCTCTTCCAGTGACAGCAATTGTTGACTGACACTTGCTCGTCTGTTCCCAGTGCCAATTCCAATTCCAAATGGTTAGCAAAGGTAGACTCCATGACAGTGGGTAATTTGATTATTGATCCAGTTTATACCTAACCCACTAAGTTAATCTGCTCTATGAGAAAAAAAAGATTGTTTTCCATATCACATCCATCTTTCTTGCTACCCCTTTCTGTCCAGGGATGTATTCATTGTACCAATGGCTCTGGGGAAACAGACAATCCAGTGACCATGTCATTATCTCTTACTCTTGAAAAGGTTGGTGGCACAATATTTTGAACTTATTAGTCTACCTACCATCACCCACTATCAATCACTCATATGCTCACTGTTATCATATGGTCTCCAAATCTTATTAGACACTAGTGGATTGGAAAGAGTAGTGACATGCCATAAAATACCCAACATAAGAAACAAAGCATACAAAAACTACTTAAAACACCTGAACCTATTCTAGGGAGAAAAAATATGTAGGAGGGGGAGGATTGAACAAAAACCTTTATGAATTTAAAGAGAACTAATTACATTAACCTGGATTCTTTTCACACTAAATACTACGTCAACGAATGGAATAAGCATGCGTGGTGATTGAATGTCATAACGTTCGAAGGTTTAGAAAATGATCAGACTCCTAGACTGAGAGGGCTGTCAGCTTGCTTAATCATAACTCATTCTTAGATCAAAGACAAGAGTGGACAAAGCTGACAGAGCTCTCTTTGTTTGGGACGGGAGGGAGTCACGAGGTAATGGGAATAAAGTAGGAGAAAATCTCTGAAGCATGTCAGTACCGAGTCATGTCTTAGAATAGCCTGCTTGATACCCTAACAATCATTAAAGAATTTAAAGCTGGGTATGGCAGATGGAACGTAGCTCCTTCCCTGTATTGGTAAATACAGATGGACAAAGTATCACGTGACCCTAGCAAACGAGATTGACTGGCCTCAACGTTAAATGCTACGGCTTCCCTCACGTGCACTCGCCTTACACACAGACGCGACTACTACGAACGCGTGTTCATACAGTACAAACTTGCACACCAGTATACTTGTTCAGGTACCTAAAACGCCTTCAAAAGCACTACATGCAATACTTTAACCTGTATGCCTGCAATGAGCAATTGCTCAAATTTATAACGGGCCTAGCACCACTTTTATATCCTTCTGGAGTAACTTGTGAACGATACAAGACAGAACTGTCTTTCTTTAATTCAAGATGGGAGCATGGTAGCAGTTTCAGACGATAATAATTTAGTCATCGAAATGTAAAAAATACGCCATTTGCGATCAATATCGATAGCGCTAAGTCGGCATTCTAGAAATCCCAGCCAATATTTGACAATATCAATCCAGCTTAACCAAGAACAACCTTGCTCACCTAATTAAAGGACTTAATAGTCACGGAACGACGGGAATCTCCACAATAGTGTTGGCCGTCACAATTTTCCATCCTACATACGTTAAGCTTCTATGAACAAAGGTAGATTAGTTTCCACTTTTATTTTCTCCATCACAACTTATTACGTGTCTTGAAAATGTGTGTAATTAAACTTCATTCAGGTTATTACTACATTAATCTTTTCATTAGTGGAGGTCTTCCTAACTTCATTGGAATCATGAATGCATCTTAAAATAACATTACACCGACACAACTGACTTCCCACTCGCTGGAAGTTTTATGGCTTCACGTCTTCCGTGTCGCCTGCCATATCATCATTAACGCCCATAAAACATTTAAAACCTGAAATGCAGTAACCTATTGTAAATACATAATTTACTTGGCTTTCCAATTTTTTTTTTTTTTTTTTTTTTTTTTCCTAGCTGCCTTGGTTCACGAGATATTGACCAGTTTCGTGATACCCACCAAGCAGCGCAAAAACAACTATCTTGAAAAACCCTAACTTAACGTCACCATTAGGAAGAACAAGACAACATATACACAGAAAGTTTCAGCAAGATATGACAACATTAAGCGGAGGGGTTTGGTGGGTTTCGCCGGTTTGTGTCGGTTTCGATAAAACGTCAGACAGGCTCGAAATAGTTTTTTAGGGAAATGGAGGATTCAAGAGTAAAATCGTCTGGCATTGCATGTCAAGGTGTTTCGACGTATCACGACACGTTGCCTCGAGGAACGAGGCGCTTTTACAGAGCTCATTTGTTTTTCCTAAACAAACTGACAAGACTGCACAACGAGTCCACTGTGAGATCGGATACACCAAGATCTAAGGATATAAGGTCTAACCACTTCCGACCGAATTTCGAGGGAGTTGGCGCAGCGGGCCCGTGAACGTCACCTGGCTGTTCAAAGTGGGGTTGGCGGGTCCTATAGCTGTCAGTTGAAGCTGGTCCGTCGTTCGAGAATGTCGTTGTCTTCGCTCGCACCGCTCCACGCAATTAGTTATATTCTGACAAATATTATATGAAATATATATAAAATATTATAGTTCCTGTCTATATATATGAATATATAATATATATATATAAAATATTATAGTTCCTGTCTTCCTTGGCGTTTCACAGTTTTCTTCAGTGTTTCACAAAGAGAAAACGGACCCAGCCTAATGACGTCAGAAGCTGCGCACAATAATTTAAACGGTCTGACCTGTATATTTAGACCTTGGGATACACAAAGACACAAATACCGGTCACTAAAACACCTATACGGACAAATGAATAAGCATATCAATAAGTCACATTGTAACATTTTACGGTATTTATCTCAATTTCAAAACTTTGAAGTGCATTATTATATTAATTTCAAAACTTTGAAGTGCACTATTATCGGGAAGTTCCATTCCGTGATTACGCGGTTGGCAATAAAGAGGAAGACAAAAGCATGTCAGATCACAAGAGAAAAAGGAATTAAAAAAGTGAACAGGAAGAGGATAGAGAGGAAAGTAGAGCATGATGAAAACAAGCGAGAGGGATCAATATTCTGAATGCATCTCTCAGCTGGTCTCAGGTCATGCAGCTTTTAATTGCTCAGGTGCAATAAGCATGTGCAGAAGTAAAAAGAACTGGGAAAACTGGGGCAAGGTGGCAAGAGAAACAGGAACCTGCATGTTGAAAGGTTAGTTTGGAAGTGATGAATGAAGAGATACGGTGCACCAATTAAATTATACTAAAATTATATCTATGTGGGAGGTATCAATGTGACGAGGGAACATAATACTTCAAGGGACATGTGAAATATTTGCTAACAGAATTCAAGTGTGTGTTTAATTACAACAAAGAAACTAGACAATCACAAGGAAGAAAAGCTTGATTACATAAGAAGAGCCTCCCAGGAAATACTTTACAAAAATAACAACGGACGCACATACATCACTGTATCAAACTCGTACGATAAATTCTTAGATATCTAAAATCAAAGGTTCTACAAACTCCTTAAACTGGGAATTCCCCTAAGTAAAATAATGGTTAAATAAAAATATGTGGCAGCAAAATGTTAAAATATATGTAGTATCCATGCTAACCAAAGATACAAATAAGCAAGATATACATGATGAGTTTAGAAATGAAAAGACAAATACGGTGACGAGACATGAAAATGAGCCTGGTAATCTTTCATTTATTCTGGAGTGTTCCAAATGTTAAAACGTCAAGTGGCTTATGTGTATGATTGGATTGCTTTCACACTACAAGACTGAGAGGCTGACAATGGCCACTACAAAGACAAAACAATCAACAAGAGCGCCCTCAACAGTCAACGATATGATTGCATTTACCTACTTGGCTTTAAACATATTTTTATAATATGACTGTTGTACAAGAGTACACATGTGAAGCACGGTAATTATTACAGTATATGAGTATGCAGTATTAAAAAAAGAAATGCTTGGCTCCCAGCTCTAGTTGAATGTCTGCAACCTTGGGAGGTCTTCTTCAAATGTAGTATCTATTTCATTTCATCTTTTATATATATATTTTTCGGGGGTTAACCCTAGTTAGACTTTGTTGTGGTAAAACAAAAAAAAAAGGCACCCCTGCTATATGGCTTCACAAGGAACAAGCACACACACACACCTAGTTGTATTTTACGGGAAGGGGAGCTATGCTCGTGGGGTCCCGTCTATTGTGTGTGTGTGTATTTACAACTAGGTAAATACACACACACACAATAGACGGGACCCCACGAGCATAGCTCCCCTTCCCGTAAAATACAACTAGGTAAATACAAACAACAACTGATGGGCAGGTGCTAGGAAAAGGACAAAAAAAAAAAGTTTGAGCGTTTTCGATTGCCGTTTTGTAGTAATCACAGTTATTTCCTTTCCTAAACATTTGGACGTTGCCTGCTGGTGCATGCCAGTTCAGAACTTTTCCAATTACGCTTCCTATGGCCTTCAAAAACTAGTTAATGTTTGACACAATTCTTATACATTAAACATGAACAAATGCACAAAATACAATAAAGATGAGACAATCGCTGTCTTACCCCGATTTCCAGTGGCCTTTAACAGAATCGATATAACAGCAATTCAACACACCATCATAATCCTTCGAGAAGGATGGTTTCCGTTCAAACTAAATCCAATTGCGATTGAAAATTACGCTACAAGGCAAGATTTGGCCGTTTATGAACCTGCGGGAATACGCCTGGTTATGGTTCTGTCGGTCAATAGACCACGTGTTGGCATCATCATCCTTCATTTTATTGAACAAGTGGATTTCAGATATTATAGATCCTTTTAACGTCTTAAGCAATGCAAGAAAATATAACCACTACAGTATAAAAATTGCATACTGGGACTGCAATTTATACAGGCATGTTTCACATCACCGTGTATTCATACATAACTTCCGTCGCCATACTTACGTAGGGAAGTTCTAGAAATTTTGAATCATTTGCTCCTCAAGTTAGGTTAAGTTGTGGCTAAAATTGAAATTGTATAAGTCATCTTTTAGGGGGATACGAAAAAAAAATTATGCGGGTCAAAAGTGTTCCTGGCGGCGATACGTATTAACTGGTACTAATACTAAGTTATATTATCTTTCTATCATTTCATATTTTTCATATTTGAAAAAAGTAGATTAAAAAACACCAGAAAGTGATAAAGGCTATCACTGCTTTCCCAACGTCCTCCCCAAGAGGATGTGGGGCCGTTGTAACGGAGCGTAGGCGTAGTGGATTTTCTGCCAGAAACCACCATAGCGATAGAACATGGCAACGTATTGTCATGCCTATTATTTTTGTGATTCTTCCCTGAATATACAAGTCGTATGATGCTGCCTAGGTCCTCTGTAACACTGTTGACTAAGCAAGTACCCTGATCTCGCTCATCCAACCACTAACTTGACTACATCCCCTCCTCTTTTTTACTTTTTCTCTCTCTTTCCTTTCCAGCCAACCCCAACATGACTCCCCATCCCATCATTAACGTACACCTCTCTAATGTTATATGACACTTGAGAAGGGTGCATCATATATAATCCTCCTGCCAAATTTGGCAAGCACGTGGAAGAGTTGGCTCATTAACCGTGGTCGCCACTTGAAACAAGAGATAAAACTAAACCAAAAGCGTCGAGGAATTGATATTCGTTAGCACCCTCTCCTCTCATGCAGAAATAAATTGCATATTTAAAAAGTACTATTTGGCACGAAAGGTTCTACAAATCAAAGAAACTGGTGCACTGTGTTCAAAAGGTTGCTGCCCCCTATCCTATTGAGTGGACCTTCATCATGCTGCTGCTGCTGCTGCTCACATCAACATCCGTGTGCTAAATTTTCTCTCTCAATCTGCCTGGTGTCGTTTGCTGCAACAGCCATGTTAGAAATTCTTTACTGTTTTTAACATCTTGTTCACTTTTTCCATATTCTAACAGCTGCCACTTTGTGATCTGACCCTTGTTTTTTCGGCACCCCAGCCGGACGTTAGTCGCTGTCATTGACCGGGATGGCCACGGTCATAATTGGTTCTGCCATTTGCTACCGACAGTAAACACCTGATGTTTCAAGGACGGCATGAAATACATTCCCCGCACATATGCACGATTTTGTGGAATGAATTAAAAGAAACTATCAACGTGGACAATGTAAATAAAAATTAAAGCGAAGTAGGATGAGTGAAGAGATACCTCGTGGGATAATACAATAGGTAAATGCTGACAAGATAAGAAAAGCTACAGCGACGACCAAAAAAGTAAAATATAAATATAAATACAGTTTGAAATATATGTACATGAACAGTTGGGGGGCGGCCTTTCAAGACTTTCAGAGGGGACTGATCAGGTTAAACTGAAATTTCTTCACGTTAACTACACAAGACAGCCGCAGAAGAAAAAGTAGTAGTAGTCGTTGTAGTTGTGGGTTGGATATCAGACCTCGATCATCAGCACCATGAGGGTAAGCAGTATGCAGTACATTAGATCTCGGCAACAGAGACATGTTCTGTCCAACCGTTGGAAAGACTGCCGGTGACGCGGTTTGAGTCGACTGCCGGCCACTGCTGGAGAACACGGCCACATGAGTCGATGCCGTGGCCGCAGCCTCCAGCACCGTTTTCTCGACGGCCACCACTACCCCTGCCACCCAGGGCCACCACGGGTGCACAAGAAGGGTGTGCATGGCCCGCTCCTCTCCTCGCTTGCCATCGATCAAGCGTTTCACCACTGTGCCGTGGCGTGCCGTGCCGTCGTATCGTGCGCCGTACTTCGACCGCTCGCTTTTCACCAGTACACCTTTATCTTATGTAACTCCTCATCCTCCTCCCTGTTCAATACACTCCACGTGCCCCCCCTCCCCCGCCACAATTTTTAAAGTACCCACCCTTTCGTCCTCACCACTAACCTCCTAGACATCCGATTTGTCTCTGCTCTTGATCATCTCCTCTTGGTCCTTCTCTACACCCAACCCCCCCTCCCCTCCTTTGCCCTAAGTGGCTCTTCTCTTTTTTTGGGATTCCATACCTGATAACCAGAAACGCCGGGCCCTGACCCCCCCGTTTCCCTTCCCAGAAGTTCCTTGCACATGTGCACGCACGCCTCCCCCGCCCGAATTTTCATGTTAATAACATTTAACCGGTAATCGAGACAGGATTAACCTTTTCTCTACCAAAAGGGGCACCACGAAACCGAATACAACCGTCAGGCATTAGCCAGAATGAGTGAGGTTCCGTTGGGGTTACCTGGCCACTGAATACAAACATCTGCAGTTAGGCAGGATAAAACGAGTAGCCTCAGGCATGGAAGGGGTGCCCCGCTGCTGAAGAGAACTTAACTGGTGTTAGCCTCGACAAGCATCCACAATATCCTCATAAAATTGCCTCCCAAGTCCCCCTCGCTATGGATCAGGATACCGAGGAGGTACAACGTTGTGCCTAACAAAATAACTAAAAATAATAACAACAAAATAGAATAAAATAAAAATCCCAATTCTCCTCAATGCTGCGGGGGTTAAATTATGTATACCTTCATTGCCTTCCCCCCAGCCCCCGTCCTCCGCCTGCCTTTGTATCCTTTATCTTCACGTACGAGCCAATTTTCCTTTAATAGTGTGACAAACTGGCCCTCTTCTTCCTTCATGAGAGAGAGAGAGAGAGAGAGAGAGAGAGAGAGAGAGAGAGAGAGAGAGAGAGAGTGTGTGTGTGTGTGTGTGTGTGTGTGTGTGTGTGTGTGTGTGTGTGTGTGTGTGTGTGTGTGTGTGTGTGTGTGTGTGTGTGTGTGTGTGTAGGGTGAGGTGGTAGGGTGAGGTGATGCATGCGTGCATGGAGGCGTTTGGCACGACTACCGTCCGCTTCCGTGTCTTTGCATTCGATTAACCGCAAAATTTATAGGGTTGCAAGTTCCTCTATCGTTGGTGGCAATGGCGCTGCTGTTAGAGGAGTTTAACGCACCCGTGTGAAGTTAAGAAAACTAACGAACGTGGAGGAGGTTCCCCCATCACGTCTTGAGTCTTCCACCACAACCCTGCACAGCCTGGAACACCACACGAACGGAACTCCTGCCAACCATTTGGGTTCGGATGGAATCGATTCTGGCCCTGCAGACTTCGGAATTCCCGGGGTCGATTCCACTGGCGACCAACTGGAAGACTACTACTCTGATCTAATATTAGCATGCCAAGCAGTTCTTGCATTTCCTTCTGTACACAAGGTACAACTACAATAATGATGAAGTGCATCGCTGCCTGATTATGTTGAGGGGCACAACTAAACCGCTGGCTTCCTACTATCTTTATCTTACTTGTTTACATATTTATTCATTTACATTACATTCCTTTTATATTTTTTTTACTTATAGTACCCTTGACTGGTAGTCACCACTGGGAATCGCAATAATGTAGTTATATTTTCTCTGGCAAATTTATCATTCTCGCACTCTAGGGTGACGAGGTGGCTCCAATCACAATGTTCATCTCATAATTAGCAGACATTAATAAATAAATCAATAAATAAATAATCTTGAAAGAGGCAATGATGAAATTGCAACATCAGCAATGGGAAATAATGGGGTCTCTGGCAAGTGGGGTCCGAAATATGGAAATAAAGGAGAAAGAGAAAAAGTCAAAAGAATGGACTCTGGGGAAACAAATGTAGGCGACTAGGTCAAGAGTCGAAACGTACGCAATGACATTGAATGGAGGAAACACGGAACTAAAACAGAAAGAAAAACACTGCGAGTGAAATTTAAAAACGTGGATTAGCAACAAAATGCTAAGGGAGCAGATGCAATTTGTTGTGGATAACTGCGGGTAACAGGAAGAGTAAAGAAAATCATATGACGCTAAATTGAGTAATTTCAGTTCAAGTATTCATACTGGAATTGGTGGGGGCATTTACGTAAAGAAAACAAACATGAAAAACAATAATAATAATATGACATTAAATAGCGCACCTGATCATCTAAAGGTTGAGGTGAAAATAATATGGAAAAAGTATAATATGGTGAGTGAATGAAGAAAATACCAAAGGGATGAAGGTGCAAAGAAGGACAATGTATGAGAAGACATGGTTGAATTAATAGATAATGGAACAACAAATCTGGGCAGGATGGAGGAAGTTCCGACAAAAATAAAGGTAACAGAGAGTGAAGGTTTACCGGGAAGAGATGTAGGAGGTAAAAATACACGTGCCATAATTGTATGAATGAGAAACTCGTCCCAGCCAGACCAGAAATACAAAAAGCAAAGTAAATTGTAAACGTATTCATGGAACAATCACTTTAATGTACACGAAGAAATTAGAAAAACATTTACGTTGGGTAAACATGTGGAAGGAAGCACGACCAATTAAAAATTAGTTTAAGTCACAAAGCACGGTGAATGAATGAATTAACAAGGCACTCAAAATGGCCCACGAATAAGAATGTTTGGGTAAAGAAGGATGACATATAGGAAGCAACGAAAACAAGGTAACCACTCAGTGAAGCCCTGAAGAGATTGAGCGAGTATATGAGAGAGAGAGAGAGAGAGAGAGAGAGAGAGAGAGAGAGAGAGAGAGAGAGAGAGAGAACGTGCGCGCATAGGAGTTTTACTGAGGTGATAAAAAACTTGAAGATGAAAACTAGGAGAAAAATAGATTAAAGTTAGAAAAAGACGAACACTAATGTTGTGGGAATCACATTTAGACTGGAGACTCATAATTACCTAAAGGTGAAGGACCCAGATGTAACATGTTCTGTTGAGACTAAGCTCAATGGGAATTTTGTTGTTCAAGTGGGGAAAAAAATACAATCTGTGGCGAAGGGATACGAGAGAAAACTGGATGGAGGAATGGTGCTGGGCGAAGGTAAGCCGAGGTATAAAGATTATATATATATATAGATACATATATATATATATATATATATATATATATATATATATATACATATATATACATATATATATATATATATATATACATATACAGTATATGTACATATACATATATACATATACATATATATATAATATATATACATATATATATATACATATATATATATATATATATACATGTGTATATATATATATATACATATATATATGTATATATATTAAAGACAAAAAAGAAAACGAGAATAATAATAATGAGTAAGAAAGAATACGCGTCTAAAAGACAAGAGCATGTACAGAGGTATAAAAACTCATCATGGACTCCAAGCAACTGCAGAAAACTCTAGAAACAAAAATTAAAACACCACTGGAGAGTTTCACTTTGAAAAGGTGAACTGGGAGGAATGGAAATCATGCTGAAGTTACGAGTCCTGTGATAATAAACTGCTGAATATAGCAATGAACAATGAAATGACAATGGGTCAAGTATGTAGGTCGAAGATGTATAAACAAAAGTGGACTTGCACTTAACAACAGAACATGATGTTACTGCATCCAAAATATCAGTCAGTGATCATGCCCTTGAATTCAATATGGCATTAAGGGATCCAGAATTAAGATACAAGTCAGACAGACTTTGCCCAATGAAATTATACATGACTGAATATATACATCAAGAAACAAACATGGATGACAGGGAGATAAAAACGGCTGGTTTAACAGGTGTAAATATATAAAATAAATAAATAAATAAATGAAAAAATGTACTAGAATTATTGAGAAGCACCATAGAAACGAAGGATTAAACAAGACCCACAAACTAATACAAGAAAATCAGAAAGAACAAATCAATATTCGATAGCTGACAAATATAAGGTTGAGCCTAGGCAGTTCTGTAGATTTGTACATGACAAAGTGAAACAAAGAGAAGTGTCGTCCAAACTAAAAGTAGGCGGGGCGGTACAAGATGAAGTTCGAAATCAAGCCGAAACTTCAATCAGTATTCACCAAAGATAAGACTTCGAGGACAAATGAACAGCTCGAGAAATACTAAACAGTATCAAAGTGGAAATGAGAATATATCAATTACTCAAGTAGTTGGACACGAGATATGCCTTAGAGCCAGATATAATCCCAACAGCATATTCAAATAATAGAGCGAACGATTAGTGGACAAAATACACGAACTATTCTTTTCCCTAGAAGGAAGACTGCCCCAACAGTGAACAAAGTGGTTCAAATTTAAAAGAAAGAAGGAAGTAACCTCAGTTATAGATCAGTGCCCATCACCATCATCATCATCAATCGGGAGCATATGCGCCGCCCCCTCCCCCACCGGTGGGTTGTCGCTCCACTCACATGCCGATACCATTCCAGAGTGAAGCCGCCAGCCCGCCCTTCCCATTCCAAACAATTCTCGACAAGATCGGTCAACTTGTTCCAGAGGGCGTTCGCTCTCCGTCTCCTCCGCCAAGGATTGTCTCTGTGTAGTGGTTCTTAACCTGGGGTACCTGTATTACCCCCAAGGGGTACGAAACCTTGAACCCTGGGGGGTACGAGACATGATAGCCCTAGGGGAATGGTACTGTATATCTACAACAAGAGAGCAAAGCAAATTTGTAACCCTGATCCTTTTCATACGTTTGCATGGTTGTTTGTACTGGATGGGGGTACGGGATTTTTTTTTTCCGAGATATCAAGGGGTACTAAGGGCACTGACAAAAAGGTTAAGAACCACTGCTCTGGTGGGACCAACCCCAAGGAAGCCTGGCACATCTCCATACAGCCGGAGTTAACGTTCACGAATTGTACGGGTTACTGGTCTTGAATTTCACGGAGATTCATACAGTCATACTAGCGATATCCTAGATTTCTCCGAGGGCATTTAGTAAATAGGCGTCCTGATGCCTCTTCCATGTCTCAAAGCCGTACAAAAAAACACTCTAGCTAAGTGAATCCATAACATGATTGCCCATGCCAATCCTTCAATGGACTTGCTGACATGACCCACCAAGAATTAATGCCTTCGCTACACGAGTAGACACATCGAGTAGTTTCATCGAGTAAGCTCCCAAATGGACCATGACAATGCGATACAGCACCGAAAACATAACGTTGTCTGGACAGAGGCACTGTATATGCAATCAATATCATAACAGAATATTTCAAAAGCAATTCTTGACCAGGAAAAAAAAAAGGTATGGGAAATACGATGAGCACGCTACCTCAAAGGGAGCTGAAATAATCGTCAAAAATATCTTGCGAAAGTCGTCTCATATGGCGCAACGCACACGATTCTCATCCTATCGCGAATTTCTCTCCCGGCAGATAAAAGAGCCAGTTCCCTGGCATAATTACGAGGCAATTCAGAGGCGACAGGACGATGATTTAAGGGCGTTTTTGTGATCGTCACTTTTCAAGAAATCTCGAGAAGTTGCTCACTCTAACAACTGAGTTTCTTTAACAAAAATCTTGATCCCGTCTTGATGATGTTTAAGCCCTCGGGGGGGGGATATTGAGTTGTGACGTACCATGTAAATCTGTTGTCCCACAATGTGTGGCCCATAGACGGTTTGTGGACCAGTTTCCTCAAAGGAGCCTCAAACCGAAAACTAGTGGTAGACGATAAATACCTGACAATTCTATTAAGTATGGAAGTAATTTTCTCCAGGAGGCGGAAGAACAGGAATATATAAGATCGGCGAATATCTCTGGTATATACTGAAAGGGCTGACACACGAGGATGTTTGCAAGTGCTCTTCTCCAAAAGGCGGAAGAATAGCAATACATAAAAGGGCAGATCATCGGCATTATAATATAAAATGCAGCAAGAACTGTAAGGAGTCGTCTTTGTTTACCGATTTCGAGCGAGAAAAAGGAAGACGACTCTTCCAAGAGAGAAGGAACGACACCCGTGAAAATTGGACCCTTTCCAGGGGGGGAAAATAAATAGATAAAATAAAATAATTTAAAAAGTAAAATAAAAAATCAGCAGGTTACTGAACGACCAAGAAATGCGGTTTTAAACGATAACCGGAGGGGAACACAGTGACCAACTTACATCGACTACGGCAGCGGCCCACTCGACAGTTATCGATTACCTTCCGTGCGACTTGTGGGAACTACACACACATTTCGTGAATACAAATCATTCAATATAACTATCAAAATGATCATCTTTTTGCACTACTTCTGACATTCTGAATAAAATAATTCTAATAATTACCCAATATTCAAACAGCTTACTTGACCCCAGATTGTCAGTAAAATTCATCGCTTCAACAGTAGTGTACTGATTCTCAAACTGTTTCACCCCTTTCCTCCCTTTATCAATTCTCAACACTCGTTTGGTTCCCTTTCGTTTTTCTCCTAAATCCCGCCCCGAAAAAAAAGTAAAACAAAAAATATATAACATGTTGAAGGCATGGATTATCACAATCACACGCTCAGGGTAATGCATTTTTTCATTCAGATTTCTCATATTATATAGAAATGTATAATTTGTAACATCAGGCTGGCTCCCTAAATTATTGTCACTTCCCCTTTGGGGGGCCATGACCATCGGAAACCACTGGTGTAAGGTCCCCACGCATACACTATACATTATATTCCCTTATCGTGCTATCATTCATCTCAATCTTCTAAGAAGATGTTCCTGAAATGAGCGACATCCAAAATGGTCATAATAACGACGTTTACATAAATACTGTGTGAAATGCAAGATGTAAATTGTTAAACGAAGATAAATATATATAGTTACATTCACATGCTGAGGAATAGGTGAATGTACCTATACATTTTTTGTGAGTAAAGGGACCAATCATAGGTACCTGGAAGAGGTGGTCCTGCAAGAGGGACAGCATATAGGATCATCTACCCCTAACGGAGATCTGGAGGCTCTGCCCCGAAGAGCCGACACTCCTCCTCAGGACTGGCCCCACGAGCTATCAACTTCAACTCCACAATCTCACGTAAGGAGAGCAGACAGCCCACGGTTGCTCCCCTCGCCTTCTTCCTACTAATATAACCCAATGACAGAAACTGTCCCGCACCATTATAACAGGCAATAATCCCCTAGAGACCTATGGGAGGGTCTGCAGACCGCTGCCAGCATCTGTGGGGCAGCGGGTGTCAGGTCAATGAAACTTGAATCAACAATTATCATTATTACTATTATTATCACGCACGCACTACCGTTTTCTTTATGTTTCCATACGTGTGCATAAAGTACAGAGAACTGCAGAAAAAAACACACTGAATTTGCTACACTAAAAAAACAAAACAATAATTGCGTTCTATTAATATTACTATGTATCTAAAAATTAAATGGAAAATAAAAGAATATTCCTCGTGCACCAGTAATGTTTCCAGTCAAAGAAAAACAAATGACGGGTGGATTACTCGTAAATCAATAACGTGTTCAGAGTGCAAACTAATACATCGCCTTTATTCACCAAGCGGGGACCCTGGTCTCCGAAGAAAACGTCATCACTGCCAAGTACGAGACAACAAAATACCTCATTTTAGAAGGAACCCCTACAAAACGGAGGTGGTTTTGTTAATAACACTAATAACAATAATAATAAAAAGAGAATGAAGAGAACAAGGAAGTTTTTTTTTTTTTTTTTTACTGAAAGGAATACCCCATCATGTCGAAGTATTGGCGACCTCCCCAAGGATTTGCACTGGACAAACCGAATAAAACATCAATACGAACATGCATGTGTTCTTTCTCTTTTGCCAATGTGTGCATGCCCCAATTATTGCCCCAGTTTGTTATAAACAAAATCTCTTGGGTCGATTCCCTTTTGTACAAGACGACGCTCCCCTTTTCTATGCCTTTCGTTGGCCGATTTTATTATTAAACTTAGGCCATTCCACATCAGCTGACTTATGTTTTTTATCATGGCTACCGACAAGCTATTTCCTTCATCTACGTGGCCCCTCATGGATGGCGGGAGGAGGAAAAAGAAGAAAAAGAACAAGACGAAGGAAGAAGGGAAAAAGAAGAGGAAGAAAGAAGAGGGGTTAAGGAACAATATTTTAGGAAAGTCCATCGCCTATGTGGCCAGCCAACACAAAACCCCTAAATGTGCCAAATATACGACGGTCCTTGCGAGTCTCATTCTGGGTTTTCCCACGCTATTCGGTTCAGCTTTGGTTAAGAAGGGGATGACCCGCCCCCGCCGAACCCGCCCACTTTCCCAGCCCTGAGGTCACCACGTGTTTTCCCTGTGAGGGGCGGAGAGGGGACGGGGTCACCATGCTCCTAAGTAATCAAATTTACATTTCTAGAATAAATTGTATATTCTTTTTTCCAAAGTTGCATTATCTTTTACTTGAATATCAATTACCGTGCGACACACCTATCCTTTACCTTGATTCTGCCTGTTACCAGTTATATACAATATTAGAAACAACATTATATAAAACTAGGAAGGTCACGGTCGTAGAGCTGTGCAGGATTGGGGTCACAGGGTAAAAAGGGTGGAAAGCAGTCTGTGCTTCCTCACTGCCCCCATGAAATTGCATCAAGAAAGAGTTTTGCATGTAGATACATCAACTCCTAGAATTCCTTAGGAGTTGCAACAGCTCACCCCATAGGTAAATCTAAAACTAGGCATGACAGTAGGAGAAAAAGGGACAGGACCTTTCCTGCAAACTGCGTTTCCGTAAATACGCACACACACATATACACGATCCATTCAGCCTTACAGAGATTCCCCCGCCCCTTTTACTAAGAAAAACTGCCCAAAATCCGAAAAAGGGAGGAGCATCAAAGATCCATAAAGGAGAACTCTTCTGAAGCCCCTTTACTGAAAGTTACAGCTCCTGTGACACTGCCTTCAGCGGGTGCAGTCTTCCAGAAATTAGTTTATGTATAAACTGTAATTCAAGAGACAGGTATCTGTCACGTGAAGTGTGCCTGCAAGCAGGGCAGTTGACACGGGGGCACTTTCAAGCTTTGGATCGGGGGACCATGTGGAGCAACATCATGGCGGCTCTGCGTCACGCCCCTTTCCCTTCTTCCATCCTCTGCCAAAAATCAATTTTTACCACACATTCCCTCCGACCTCCCTCCCACCATTTTCCCTCCAAACCTCCCTTAATATATGTTCACATATGCATATATCCAAGCCCCTTTTTCTTCTTCGCCACCTCTGTTGCCCAAATATGTCCAAAGCCAAAGCATTGTTAAATCACTGCACGGTATGGTAAGAGCATGGAAGCCTTAGCGTTTCACTTAGGTCGTTGATGGTAAAAAGACAAAAGAAAAGAAAAAAGTCACACGCTCTTAATAAAGAGACGAAACATTGCCACCGTCAACTGCAGCTTTCTGCAATCTTCCACTTGCCACGGTTCACACATTGTGGCCAAACTGCTTAGTACCCCGCGTTCAAACCTATCTTATTCAAAATTGTAACGGTCATTGTTTCCTGGTAGAACCGGTGGCATCGCCTGGGTTAACCCCGAGTCTCGGGCGACGGTGATGGCGATGGCGACCTGCCAGAGACTCGACCGACCTCGATAGATTTGAGAACTGCCCTCCTCCCGTCTCCCCTCAGGATCTCGCATGTGCTACCGCATGTGGCTGAAGTAATGTGACGAAGGTACTCACATGTCAGACACCTTATCCATGGTGGTGGTGGTGTGCGAGAGAGCCGTGTGTAGGGGGAGTGGCGCGAGGCAGGAGGAGTGTACAAGGAGGAGGCACACAGAACACTGATGGCTCCAGCCGAGCCGTTACGTCCCGTCTGCTAGAGCCCAGCCAGCCAACCAGCCAGCCAGCCTGGTTCGAGTTGCGCCCCTCGCGTCTGTCCTCCCGTTGTCCTCCAAGCCCCACCCCCACCCCCACCCAGCAGCTCCCCTCTCCCCCAATATGAAATCCTCCCACCATTGTACCATCCCACCTTAAAAGAAACTTTTACTATGGGTTTCCATCCCAACGTCTACCATGCCCCTGCGATACCGCCAACGGTCGTTCCTCACGGTCCCCCGACGCCTCTCCATAAGCCGTCTTCCATGCTGCGGAGAGCCTTCCCTTTCCCTTCATCTCTCTCCACGACCTCTTCGCCCTCCTCCTCCTCCTCACCGCGCTCCCCCCCCCAACTTTTCTCAGCCACCAGGCCTGCCTCCTTCCACCATTAAAAAAAAACTCCCCAATTCTTTTCTGTTACTTTCCCTCAATCCCCGTCCTACCCGCTGCCCTTGTGCATTCACCCTTGTTGTCTCAACAAGGGTGCATTATCACCACCCGTCCACTCTCCCGACACCATTTCAGAGACGTCGGCGACGGCGACTCCGACGACGGCGGCTCCAGCGAAGTCACGAGATGAGGAGCCGCCAGCTAACACCCCCACACGTCCCTCAGGAACACGACTTCAAGATGATCCTCCATAATTTCACGCCATCATCTATATCAACACGCCATTTTTAATGACTAAACAGAGTTGCACAAACAAACCAATACACACAACCGCACACGTCTAAATTGCAAAGTAGTGAAAACGAGTAAAGCCCCCCCCCCAAAAAAAAAAAAATATATATATATATATATATATATATATATTATTCAACAGGGAAACAATCATTTACGAAAAATAAATACATAAATTAATAATACTAACAATAATATTAATTGATTTGGTTTTACGTCACAAACTCCCCATATCAGGAGGCTAGGCCGGTGCCCCTTACAGAGGACTTTGTAGCATGTAATTTAATGAACCACGCCCTTGGTCCAATTTGCTGGTGACAGATTGCGAACTGCCGTCACCTCAACCTCCGACGCAGGTTGCGACGCTCTAATCCACCCTAGAATGGAATATGCATCCCTGGCATGGCCTCCGCATAATGCGAAGGGTACAATCACGATTGAGAGGACACAGATGGCAGCGAGCAAGCTGCTTCCCATCTTTGCAGATAAAACGTACGAAAAATTTAAAAGCAATGGACCAGACATCACTGAACGACGAGGAATGAGGTGGTGACTCGACAAGTGCGTTGAGGTCATTAAAGGAAGTGGAACAAACGGACAGACAAGGTCTCTTGGTACGAGGCGAGGTCAGGGAGACAAATAAAAAGAAATGTTTATGTTAAGGAACAAAAAAATTGCGTCAGTTGGAATGGCTTAGATGATATGGCAGACGCGTAAACCACATACGAATTCAAAACCAGATAGTGCAGGTTGGAGAAAAAGGGACAGGACCCCACGATTGTTGCTTCTTTCCTGAACATTACTATCAGGTAAATGCAATTTAGCGCACACAAACACGCACACTATGCGTGTGTGTGTGCGCGCGCGCGCGCAAAATTACCACAGGGTAAGATTGTAGACAGTACTTTCGTATAATTGCGTCCGAGGATGTGACGGCAGTTCGAACCCTGCCGCCAACGAGTTGGACCAAGGGCATGGGTTATTAAATTTGACGCTACAATGTCCTCTATAAGGGGCACCGTCCAAGCCTCCTGATAGAAGTTCGCGATGTTAAACCGCAACATCACTGTCAAGTTCCTTTTATCCTGTAATAATTGTGCATACTTTGTTTCACGGTGATGTGAAAGACCTGCATATATATATATACATATATATATATATATATATATATATATATATATATATATATATATATATATATATATACCCCTCTTTCGCGAGGGATTGGTTCCGATACCCTCGCGTGAATATGAAATCACATTCTTTGGCGAACATATTTATCTCGTTATATTTTCCGTTTCATTAGTTTTTCAGGTTTTGTTTTTTCACTTCGCTGTAAAACATATAAACTACTCCCAATGACCAAAAATATTTAATACCTCATTACTCTAACGACTGAATGAATCCTATCTTCCTATATACAAACCCAACCCTGTCACTATGCATAGTTAATCATAACACCATGCGTTACTGGGAAGGAGACGGGAGGCTCGATGCCGACGCCAGCGCCTAGCCCCCACATAGCGGCGAAAATGCAAAGCTTCGACAGAAAGGGCGCTCGCTCAAACTACGTTGTAATGAATGCAAATCCGAACAGCTTGGACAGCCAGGCATCCAAAGAACAGGCGGAAATTGACAGACTGCTAAACGCGTTAGCCCGGGGGCTTTTCGATTATATTCTAGATCCCATAAGTTTACAAATAATGAGAAGTCTGGATAACATGAGTGCTGCGATTAAGTGATGCTGGCTCCAACGCTCTTCTTATTCGTTGTGCATACACACGCAAAATCATGTAGTTGCAGGCGACACACGCGACCACAGTGAAACAGAGGCCATCAGTCACGTATCGCACGTTGTCTAACGAGAGCAGGGCACTTCAACCCTGCACAGGAACAGACCTGATACAACCTGATGGGGGACAAAAACTGGTGTACGCATGGATGAGGTGGTACTGGATCGGAAATTCGAGGTTTCAATTTTACAAACATTTCAACAACGTATGATCGAATCGCCTTACATCATAGTCTCAGTTCCACATTATTTGATCTATGGAGACATTTATCTACACTTTTAATAATAAAGAAAAGAAAAATAACTCGAGAGAACGGAGTTTTTTTTATTATATACTCAAATGCTATTGTGAAAAGGTTTATACATACACTACACACTGTTCGTGGTTCAAAAATATACATACGTATTGGTTACGTAATGAGCGTGAGAAAATAAACATTACCTGCGGACCACTGCAGCGTTTTCATTGATGTAACCTCTTAAAAAGGCGCGCTAATTTTACACAGGGACGTGAGGATTAAAAGCGACAAGAGAACCGACCGACAGCGTAAACAAAAATTGCTCCACTCGCCCTGATGAATAAGGACACAGATCTGTCTATGTTGCAGGTATGTATTGTCATTGATAATGTATTGGATGACATACAAGGCTACATCTGTGCGACAATAGGGTCCAAAATAGCACGGGGATGGGTGGGGCGCGGGGGGGGGGGGGGTGACAACTAACTGATATAACGAACTTTTAGCTTTACATACACATTCTTCTCCCAGTTTGTTATATCGGTTTTTATTTTACTGACAAGCTTATAATACTTAAGTTCGTAAACACGTTCTATCTCTCTCTCAAGACCGCACGCATGTGCACACACACGTGAAGGCGCCGCGAGATCACGGTCATTGAGGACAAACTGAGGAAGACCATATATGAAGGACGTCATAAAACACGGTTTTCCATACAGATGCGTCAACTCCTGGAACAGCCTGAAAGATGATATGGCCCCAGTTGAAACCATATACGAATTTAAAACTAGACATGACAGTTGGTGAAAGAGACGGTGCTGCACGTGTGTCTATATATATATACTGTATATATTATATATATTATATATATATATATATATATATATATATATACACACACATACTCGTACTCGTCTATACAATATTGTCTCACATAACCACCACATGCAAGTACCTGTCATTGGTCCCTAGTTATACAGTGTGGTTGTGGTGGTGATTTGCTGTTGCCTCAAGTTTCTGTGACTGGAAACAGATCGTACAGCAGCTGCCAATGGTCAATGGGCCCTCCCACTTATCTCCTTGAAATAAAACTTTGGACCGTTGTCCGAGTTGTATTAGTGTGGTAATATTTCGATGCTACTAGCTGAAAGCATTAAACAGGGAGAAGTCAATGGATGTCACTTCGCCTTACGTGATAAGGTGCAAGAAATACTGCAAGCATAGTTCCTGTCTTGCACGTTACAAATTACTATATACAATTAGGTAATGCATATATTAAGTGAAAGTAAACTGAGAATGCTTACAGTACATGCAATTCAATCACATGCTGTTTTGATATTGGAATCTGCAATTCAATTATAGGGTGACCCCCCAAAAAAGGGCCCCCCACACTGAGATATATCCTTCATTCATTCACTAATCATCTTTGCTTTGCAGGACATGACAGAGGCAACGCCTGTGAACACAAATAATCTCAATAGGAGCTACAGCAAAGAACATATTGCGTCAAACATTACCACAAGACAGGTTCGTTCAAGAGAGTGCAGGACACTTTCGTGCATCAGTTCGAATGTGAAAATAAAATCCAAAAGCAGAATTCAGGACAGGGTGGACCACTTCGAGAACTATGGGACAGTGGAGAACCTCAGCTGCTTGTGACAACCGTCCAAGCCCATTCAGGACGCCGCAGGCAGCCTATAGCTGAGCTGGTCGAGAGCGTAAGTACAGCAGTCTGAAACGCTTTGTGCGCAAGTGAAGTCAGTCCCTCGGTATATCCTGCGAGACTTGCAGCCTCAGACAAGGAGCAGAGAAAGGCTATGGCAATCAAGATACTGGAGAAGATTCAAGAGACCCTAACTTTCCTTAGCCTCCTTTGGACCTCTGATGAAGCTCACTTCCATCTTGAAGGAAAGGTAAAATCGAAGACAAATGTTTTCTGGGGGACCAACAAGCCCCTTCACTCAGCCAGAGGCATCATCGGATCATTCTTCATCGAGGAATCTGGCGCGACAGTGACAGTCACCATAAGCAGTATGGTGAGGTCCTCAAAACTTTCAAGAGTGAGCTGCAGACCCTGTACCCGTCGCTTAGGGGGAAGTTCTGGTTCCAGCAAGATGAAGCAAGCTCTCACACCTCGAACCTATCCAGAGATTAGCCGAAAGAGAACTTTGGTGGCCGTGTGATCAGTCTCAAGACTGATTTTAAGTGGGCATCTCACAGCCCAGACCTTAGCCCCCCAGATTTCTTTCTCTGGGGCAACCTTAAAGACAGAGTGTACGCAGGGAGACCCAGGACCATCACGGAACTCAAGGAAGCCACAAGGGAGGAGATCAGAGCCATTCTTCGGTCGGTGTGTAAGGACGTCATGGACAACTTTGTGCTGTGCCTCAACAAATGCAAAGCTAAATGGAGGTCATCTCGAACACATGAAGAACACATGCTCTAGAATGAAAGTCCAAATACTCTCATGTTTTGATAGGATTTTTTAAACACAAATTAGTTACCACCAAAGTTTCATTCAATTCTTGCACAAAATTAATAAACGAGGCCTTTCGAAATTTGGGATTTTTTTTTTTTTGGGGGGGGGGGTCAGTTTGTACAATAGCAGGACACCACATTCTTCTCCAGCTCTCACCTATACACTTTATTCATTCGACATCCTGACCACAAGTTCCTATGGACTCATTCACCCCATCCTCTTTTTCCTTAGAATGAACGTAAGCGTTAATATAACTGAAAATGTGTTCCTTCCCCTCATCACTAAGCATAAAGCAATCCAAGGAGGGGAAACATGTGAAAGATACATGATTCATTAAAACGCTGTAATAATAAATGTCGCCTCAGTGCTGATTGACTGGAAACCTACAACCCACAGTGGCTGGCAACTTTTGACTAATGTTTGTGTTGTATTAGTGTAGGACAATTACTGTTATGAGCTTATAGTACTGAGAGGAGAGAAGCAATTACCAGTTATCATCTCTCCTCAAGTGAAAATATGAATGAAATTCAGCTGAAGCTGGTAAAGAAAGATCTTGTGCCCAGTCACGTGATAAAGTACAAACCTCTTGGGGCTGAACATCCAGATAGATGCAAGGGTGTTAACAACTTTAGAAGATTCTCCATCTTGTAGGACCACCACTTCCAGGGACCCATAACTGGTCCCATTAAATTTCTATTATGAGGCCAATGATGAGTATCCAGATGTGCAGCCCCGTGGAGATAATACTCAGTCTCCTGATTGGGTTCAAGAATTCCTCCTTTCAACTTTGTACATATTTCTTCCATCTCTTCACATAAAGATCTGACAACAGGCAACTTATCTCCTCTTACTTAGCGTGATACAGAAACAGACTCGCGCTAATACAACAAAGATAACAAAGTTTCTTTCTAGAGAGATCTATGGGAGGACCCATGGACTGTTGCCAGCCATTATGGAGCTGCACTTTTCCAGTCATTGAAAACTGAGGCAACACTTATTATTCTTCCTCCTCCTACTTCTCTCCCCTTCACTCCTCCTCCTTCGTTCCTTTGTTCTCCTTTCTCCCTCCACCTCCGTCCCGTCTATTTTGCTGCCCTCCTCCATGACCCCATCAATCTTCACTTCCTTGTTTTCTTCCTCCTCTACCTATAGTATTGCCTCCCACTCCATCTACTCCTCCTCTACAGCCTTATCCTACTTAGTTCTCCTCCAACAGATGGGGAGATGGAGGCACTGTACAAGTGACAAGAATGGTGGAGAACGCGGAAGAGGAATAGAGGGAAGAGGTGGAACAGGATGATGATGAGGAGGAGGAGGAAAGACAATGAGAAGGGAAAAATGAGGGGGAGAACGAGGGTAAGGGTGAGAAGGGAAATGGAGGAGGGGAACAGTGGTGAAGGGAAGAGGGGAGGGGAGGGGAGGTGAAAGGAAGGGGAAGGGGAAGGGAGGTGAAAGGAAGGGGAAGGGGAAGGGACGGAAAGAGGGGAGGAGAAGGGAAGAGGGGAAGGGACGGGAAGAGGGGAGAAGGGACGGAAAGAGGGGAGGAGAAGGGAAGGGAAGGGAAGGGAAAGAGGAAGGAGGGGGAGGGGGAGGAGGAGGGGAAGAGGAAGGAGGGGGAGGGGAAGATGAAGGAGGGGAAGAGGAAGGAGGGGAAGGAAAAGGAGAGGGGGAGGGAAAGGAGAGGGGAAGGGGAAGGAGAGGAGGAGGGAAAGGAGAGGAGGAGGGAAAGGAGAGGAGGAGGGAAAGGAGAGGGGGAGGGAAAGGAGAGGGGGAGGGAAAGGAGAGGGGGAGGGAAAGGAGAGGGGGAGGGAAAGGAGAGGGGGAGGGAAAGGAGAGGGGGAGGGAAAGAAGAGGGTGAGGGAAAGGAGAGGGGAAGGGAAGGAGAGGTGAAGGGGGAGAGGGGAACGGGAAAGAGGATGAGAAGGAGAAGAGGAGAAGGAGAAGAGGAGGGGAAGGTGGAGAGGGGAGAGGAAGGAGGAGAGGGGAGGGGAAGGAGGAGAGGGGGAGAGGAAGGAGGAAAGGGGGAGGGGAAGGAGGAAAGGGGGAGGGGAAGGAGGAAAGGGGGAGGGGAAGGAGGAAAGGGGGAGGGGAAGGAGAGGGGGAGGGGAAGGAGAGGGGGAGGGGAAGGAGAGGGGGAGAGGAAAGAGAGGAGGGAAAGGAGAGGGGGAGAGGAAGGAGGAGAGGGGGAGGGGAAGGAGAGGGGGAGAGGAAAGAGAGGAAAGGAAAGGGGAGAGGGGGAGGTGAAGAAGAAGGGGAGGGAAAGGAGAGGGGAAAGATAGGGAAGGAAAAGGAGAGGGGGAATGGAAGGAGAGGGAATATAAAGGAGAGGGGGAAGGGAGGGGGAAGGGAAGGAGAGGGGAAGGAGAGGGGGAGGGGAGGGAGAGAGGAGGGAGAGGGGAAGGAGAGGGGAAGGAGAGGGGGAGGGGAGGGAGAGAGGAGGGAGAGGGGAAGGAGAGGTAGAGAGGAGGGAGAGGGGAAGGAAGACGGGAGGGAGGGAAAGGAGAGGGGGAAGGCGAAGAGAAGTAAGGAGGAGGAGGAGGAGGAGGAGGCGGAGGAGGTGAGAATTTGTCACCCGAAAGACAAGACGACGACGGGTGACAGGACCTGCAAACTGTTGACGAGTAGCGTTTCACTCTGATTATGAAAGGTCTGACCTGACGCCCCGAATTCGTCCCGACCTGGCGACATACATTTCAACGACGACGACGACGATTTTTTTTTTCTTCTTCTTCTTGTCGAACGCGGCCATCTTACTAATGAGTTTTTCCATTTCATTATGGGAACAGCTGGAGTTTCTATGTCACCTTCCTTGCCGGCAGCAAGGATTGGGCCTAATGCCTTAAACACAGAACCGTCCCTTGTCGCTGATTGGCTGGCTGGCTTCTCGTGCACCCGACATCCCATCGACTTTTGAAATCATTTTCGACTCTGGGCACGACGACAACGACTGCAAAGACGCCGAGAGGTTATCCTTCCCTGGGGATCCCAAGTCCACAAGTTGTATGCAGTCCAGTCAATATTTTCGGAGCCTTAACGACATCCCTACGTTCCAGAGTCGCCCAGCATTCTTTTACGATTTCCGACTCCACCATACACACACACACACACACACACACACACACACACACACACACACATATATATATATATATATATATACATATATATACACATATATATACACATATATATACATACATATATACATATATATATACACATATATATACATACATATATACATATATATATATATACATACATATATACATATATATATATATATATACATATATACATATATATACATACATATATATACATACATATATATATACATACATTATATATATATATATATATATATACATATATATATATATAATATATATACATACTATATATAAAAAGATGATTACTTATAACTTCTATTCTGTCTCCGCTTTTCTACCCTCTTCCTTGAAATATCTTTCCTTTACACAAGGCCAAAGCGCTGGTTACAGGCCACAACACACATATATCCTTCCTTGTCATCGTGTCCAGTCCCGATCTACTGTATTTCAACCCACTAAAAGATGTAATGTACGGTGTAAACTCATTGCGGTATTCAAATGGGCCGAGGGTTTTAACAATGGTGATGCTGACAGGTTATGTTCAAACAGCAGGGTAGTACTCGTAGTAACGGATTTAAATTGGACAAATTTGAATTTAAGAAGGAAATAGGCAAGAACTGGTTTACCAATAGAGTGTCTAACGAATTAAATAACTTAGTAACCACGTAGTGAGCGCTGAAACAATTGGTGGTTTTAAGAGAAGATTAGATATCTTCGTGTACAAGGATGATGGGTTGTAAGGGACATGGAAGTACCTAGTGTAGGTCTTATGGTCTCTTGCAGTCTCCTCCACCATTATGTTCTTTTGTTCTTTCCCATTACATATATTCCTACACCAAAATTCCACTGCATGAACAATCAACAGAGTCGGTTGTTTAGAGAAGATTATATAGCTTTATGGATAGGGATGATAGGTGATAAGGAACATGCAACTGCCCAGTGAAGGCTTTATGGTCCCTTGCAGTCTCCTCTACTCTTACGTTCTTTTCCATTACACACTCCTACACTGCCACCCCGCCAAACTTCCACTACATGAGCAAACAACAGAGTCCATTCCAGGCGGAAACGAGGGACATGCGGCAGATTTAAGTAGGACAAAGATGCACACTTGGAAGGAGCCAAGACGAAGTGGACATCTAGCCGTTCAGTCCAAGTTGCCATGCACTGATTATTCTCATGCGTCAGAGCGTGCACAGAGCGTTTCAGACCTTGCAAGTGAAGATGAGGACAGTAGGGGAAAGAAGAGCGAAAACGCATGGGCCTACGACCTGAAAAAATATAAAAATAATATATAGTACGGCAT
>NC_134796.1:29922003-29999503 GCF_046742065.1 Oratosquilla oratoria
CGACATAAAAGCACATAGGATATCTAATTCTTTAGTAGTTCATGCGGATAAATTCGATCATTTACCAAACTGGAGAGAAGCTGAAGTGCTACAAAGGTTTTGATAAATTCACAAGAATTGTTGAATCAGCATATATTTCAACCAATAATTCATCGAATCATCGAGGAGGGTTTATCAATTTAGCTAAACAAACTAGTATTTTAATTCTAAAACACGCCAGAAAAACGACCTTCCCCAAGTGTCCGAAAAGGTAATTAGATTTAGTACATAAACTTCAATTGCAGTTCTACATACACTCCCTGAAGAAGTTCTACGCGAACGAAACGTTAGACTGTTTAGGGTTCCGAGCCTTCCCCTGTGTTTATGTTCTCCACCATCCAAATATTTTGTCTAAAATACTTATCAATATTATATATATATATATATATATATATATATATATATATATTGAGACATTCTGACAGGTTGATGTAAGCGGAATAGGAAACACAGGAGTCTTGGTCTTGAGTTTATTCCTGACTAGTTTCGCAGGTATGCTTTTTCAAAGGAATATGTGTACAAACGGGCTGTGGGCATTTTATACATGGGGTGGACCTCACCACCTCTCCGAGTTGCCATAGTTGGTGGCGAATGTGAACATCACATTGTGGCTCATGTAACAATGAAGACATTTATACAATTAAATATGATAACACTAATACCAAAGAGATTAATAATAGAAAATGTAACAATAGTAATGATAACGATGAAGATAAATATTTAATTAATAATTTTAACAATAATAATAAAAATGATAATAGCGGAAATAATAACAATAGTAATAAAAACAATAATAAAAATAAAAATAATAATACTAATAACCAAGAAATAAAAATTATTAATAGTAATCATGACAATAATAGTGAAAACAATGATAATAAAAACGAAAAAATATAATTAAATGTTTAAATAGTAACAATAATAATAATAAAGATAATGAAAGTAATAATAATAAAGATGGTAATAATAAAAATAAAAATGTAATAAAATTATAAATATAATGATAGAAAAAAAAAAACGTTGAGACAGACAGGACTCATCATAGTAAATGACACAGGGAAGAAAATAGGACACTTGACCACCAACAGAACCAAGACGAACCGTGACAATAGCATCGTTTACAAAATTCCCTGCAAAGGATGTGACTGTGCATACTACGGAGAGACATACAGAGGACTTAACAACAGACTCAAGGAACACAAAGCGGACATTAGACACCACCGAGAAACCAACGCTCTAGTTAACCACATTGACACAGAGGGACATTTGCCTAACTGGGAGGGTTCCACCATTCTAGCTAAAGGACTACACAAGAAACAACGGAAAATAATTGAATCACTTTACATTGCCAACCACAAAAACACAAACAAGAGAACTGGTGACTCGAAATGGACAAAATCTACCGCGACACTTGCCCTCCAAGAATGGCTTCCCAGACCCCCCGACCCTAAGTAGATACCTTTTTCCCACTTCGGCCTACCCTCTCCAGCTTTCTTCCTTTCACTCTAAAGTTCCTCCATGCTACCTTGCCCCAACTTTTTATCATGATTTATTCTTTTAATGCTATTTGTTACTATTTATTTTCAACACTATTATTATTATCATTGTTATTATAATTATTATGTATCATTATATTTATAATTTTATCATTACATTTTTATTTTTATTATTACCATCTTTATTATTATTATTTTCATCATCTTTATCATTATTATTGTTACTATTTAAACATTTAATTATTTTTTCGTTTTTATTATCATTGTTTTCACTATTATTGTCATGATTACTATTAATAATTTTTATTTCTTGGTTATTAGTATTATTATTTTTATTTTTATTATTGTTTTTATTACTATTGTTATTATTTCCGCTATTATCATTTTTATTATTATTGTTAAAATTATTAATTAAATATTTATCTTCATCGTTATCATTACTATTGTTACATTTTCTATTATTAATCTCTTTGGTATTAGTGTTATCATATTTAATTGTATAAATGTCTTCATTGTTACATGAGCCACAATGTGATGTTCACATTCGCCACCAACTATGGCAACTCGGAGAGGTGGTGAGGTCCACCCCATGTATAAAATGCCCACAGCCCGTTTGTACACATATTCCTTTGAAAAAGCATACCTGCGAAACTAGTCAGGAATAAACTCAAGACCAAGACTCCTGTGTTTCCTATTCCGCTTACATCATATATATATATATATATATATTTATATATATATATATATATATTATATATATACATATATATAATATATATACATACATATACATACATGTACATACATATATATATGCATATACATATATATATGCATATACATACATATATACATATATATATACATATATATATACATATATATACATACATATTTATACATATACATATATATATACATATATAAATATACATATATATAGATATATAAATATACGTATATATACATATATATATACATATATATATATATACATATACATGTATACATATATATACATAGATATACATATATATATACATATACACATGTATATATACATATACATCTATATATACATATACATATATATACATATACATATATATATACATATATATACATACATATACATACATATATATACATATATACATATACATACATATATACATACATATATATACATACATATATATATACATACATATATATATATACATACATATATATATATACATACATATATATATATATATATATATATATATATATAGAAACATATATATATACATACATATATATATACAAACATATATATATATATATACTGTACATATATATATCATATATATATATATAATATATATATATATATATATATATATTATATAATATATATATTATATATACATATATATATATATATATATTATATACATATCTATATATATATTATATATACATATCTATATATATATATATATATATCATACACATATCTATATATATATTATACACATATCTATATATATATCATACACATATCTATATATATATATCATATACACATCTTATATATATATACATATCTATATATATATTATATACATATCTATATATATATATATATATATATATATATATTATATACATTATATATATATATATTATATACATATATATTATATATATATATAATATATTATATATAATATATTATATATATATATATCATATACATATTATATACATATATTATACATATAATATATATACATATATTATATACATATAATATATATACATATATTATATACATATAATATATATACATATATTATATACATATAATATATATACATATATATATACATATATTATATACATATAATATATACATATATTATATACATATAGTATGTATACATATATTATATACATATTATATATATATCTATATATATATATTTATATATATACACATATATATACATATATGTAATAAAAACTCAAGGAACGAGTGTTTTATAAATGCAAGATAACCACTTAAAAAATAAACAAACGGAGCAGATCGCTTTCGTATATTACATTTTCAGTGTAATTTACATTGAAGATGTAATATACGAAAGCGCTATGCTCCGTTTGTTTATTTTCTCAAGTGGTTACCGTGCATACATTGTATATATATATATATATATATATATATATTATATATATATTATACATATTATATATATATTATATATATATTATACATATATATATATAATTATATACATATACATACATATCACATATATATACATATACATATATATATATATATCATATATATATACATATAGATATACATACACATATATACATATAGATATACATACATATATATAGATATACATATATATATATATATATAGATATACATATATTTATATATACGAGAAATTCGCTAGTGAACAGCGACATCAATCAGACAATCTCCTTGACAGTGGCGCACAGGATTCGAACCCGCTGCACTTGGAACTAGACTTCCAAGACACCCCGCCTTAATCCGCTCGACCAACGACGGTATAAAACCTTGAGAACTCATAGTCCATCTGACTATCGAGATTGGGGAGGGCGCTCACTGCACCCCATCACCCCGTTTCACCCCAAAGGCCAACCGCACACGTGAGAGGGGTAAGGACCGGAACGAATCCCTTTCACGCTGTCGCCAACTTAACCCATTCAACTCCGATGACAAGATGTCTTGTCATTTGGTCAAATAAAACAAAAAATCATAAAACACCAAAATGTTTGATCAAACACCAGAAAAAATATGACGTCAGTCCTCGCTTCGCTGCGAGCGAAGCGAGGATTGACGACATATTTTTCTGGTGTTTGATCAAACATTTTGGTGTTTTATGATTTTTTGTTTTATTTGACCAAATTACAAGACATCTTGTCATCGGAGTTGAATGGGTTAACTATACGAGAAATTCGCTTGGGAACCGCGACATCAATTGGACAATCTCCTTGACAGTGGCGCACGGGATTCGAACCCGCTGTCTTGGAAGTCTAGTTCCAAGTGCAGCGGGTTCGAATCCCGTGCGCCACTGTCAAGGAGATTGTCTGATTGATGTCGCTGATCACTAGCGAATTTCTCATATAGTTAAGTTGGCGATAGCGTGAAAGGGATTCGTATATACATGTACATATGTATACACATGTTGAGACATTCTGACCTGTTAACATGGGTAGAGAGATGAAACACTCGCGTCTTAAACAGAGTTTACTCGTTCTTTTTTTCCAGTAAACTTTGAGAAACCGAATTACGAATCTAGTCAGGAATAAACTATGATAAGGTTCCGGTGTTCCCTACTCCCACGCCACCATCCACCCACCCCACTCTCACACATATGTACATATATACATACATGTACACACACATTCATATATTCTCATACATACGTGTGTGTGTGTGTGTGTGTGTGTGTGTGTGTGTGTGTGTGTGTGTGTATGTTGAGGAACAAATCTAGGAGGGTAGATGTAAGAACTGAGAAGGTAACATTAAGTCCTGAAGATCGACAAGAAAGAAGAAAAACAATGAAGGTTGTGGAGTAATGTGTGAGAAGGGATGAAAGTAACAGAGTTGGTGGAGTGTGGGGGAGGAATGGAGTAGTGGAAAGGGTGGGACAAGAATGAGTGTGCCACGCGGAGGGAAGCATACGCGGACCCTCAAGGAGGATAGGGGTCGACGCGAAAGGAGAGGATGAAAAAAATTATAAACAAAGTGGTTAACATTCTTTATCGAGGAGATGAGGGAGAGAGACAGAGAGCACAAGAGTGGAGAATGGGATGAGAGGACAATAAGAGGAAAGGTAGTGAACAGGTCTGGTAATAAAGGGTACAAGGGAGAGAGGGATAGGAAAAAAGTAGATGAAAGGATACTGGGAGACAAGTAAACTGGAAAGTGGACAGAGTTTAATGTAAGTGCTCGAGAGAGAAAAAACGCAAGAAAACAAAATAGACAAGGAGAATGTTAAAAGGAGGCAGGGACAGAAAAAATAGGAAGAGATTAGAGAAGTGTAAAAAAAGGTTAAAAAAATAAAAAGCGAGGGGAAAGGTGTAAGGGGAAAGGGAGAAGGTGCACGTTGGGGGGGGGGAGAGGAAGGGAAGGAAAAGGAAAGCTTATGAGTCAGACCACAAAATTTCATGAAGTTTTATTGCCTTCGTTTGGGGGGCAGGTCCCCATTTGGGTTATTTTTACTCCGTTTATTTTTTCTCTTTTTTATAATTATTTATTTTTAGGAAACGTAAAGGAAAACCAAGGAAAGGGGTGGTAGAAGGACAGGACGGGAAGTGGAGTAAGCAAAGGGTGAAAGAGGAAGAGAAAAAAAAAAGAAGAGTAAAGGTACAGAGCATTGGAATGGGGTGCAAGTGGGAAGAGAAAGAGGTAGAGGATGAGAGAAAGTGACAGGGAGAGGGAGTGGATAATAAGGAAGAGAGGGGAATAGGAGAGAGAGGAAGAGAACGTGAGTACAAGTACACACACACACACACACACATATATATATATATATATATATATATATATATATATATATTGCACATTTGTAAAAATATTCACGAAGAACCCACAGTCGGAATAAAAGGAAACTTAGAAGAAAGTGGAACTTCTTTATTTCGGCTAATGGCTATAGCCCTCTTCAGGAAAGTACAGGTTACAAGAAATGAGACAAATACAACTGAGATGTAAGTGGAGGGGGAACAGGCATAGACTTCCGTTACGCAGGGCCAAGGTACACTAAATCACAATCTTTACAAGGTAGGCTATAAATTCCTTGAGCCTCAACTTCCCTTAACCTTTGATGGACATTAACAATTTGTGTATAGTATTAGGGTAATGGTAAGCAACTGTGAGAAGGTTGTTGGGAACTAAATATAAAGATGGATTGATGGAGTTACAATAGGGAATTTTTTAAAAACGTCTTTGAAAGAGGGTTGTGTGATGGGAACTGAAGTTTTATGGTAGCTGGCTCTAGCCTTGCTGAGGGCTTGACCCAGGAACCAGGATGAATATGCCAACTTCAAAAGTTGTCTTTTGATGAGGTCAATCTCCTGGTCTAGCTTCAGTTTCCACCACACAACTCTCTTTCAAAGATGTTTTAAAAATCCCCTATTGTAACTACATCAATCCTTTTAATTTAGTTCCCATCCCATCAACCATCTCATAGTTGATTACCAATACCCTAATACTATACACAAATTGTTAATGTCCATCAACGGTTAAGGGGTGCTGAGGCTCCAGGAGTTTATAGCCTACCTTGCAAAGATTGTGATTTAGTGTACCTTGGCCAAACCGGCAGGGATCTTAACACTAGGTTAACGGAGCACCAAAGATCCATTTGATATGCCCCGGAAAAATCCGATGTGATCCAATATGTGAGCACCAAAAACCATAGTCTTGACTGGGACAAGGCCAAAATATTGTTCAAGTCCAACTTCAGGAGAAAATTTGTTGAATCCGCCTTAACAGATGAATGTCCGAACTTGAACATCTCCAAAGATCAATGGTCCCCGGACATAATCTAACGGCTAGCTGTGAGCAGTTTGGTCAAAATCTTCACCCTCCTGACCCCGCTCCCCCATCACTCCTGACCACGCATCCCTTCTGACCTCGCACCTCTTCACATATCCCTCCCTTCTGACTCCGCCCTGCGTGACGGAATGTCTTGTGTCTAGCTATGCCTGTTCCTCCTCCACTTACATCTCAAATGTATTTATGTCTATAATTTCTTGTAACCTGTACTTTCCTGAAGAAGCTATAGCTATTAGCCGAAATATACAAGTTACACTTTAAGTTTCCTTTTATTCCGACTGTGGGTTCTTCGTAATTATATATATATATATATATATATATATATATATATATATATATATATGTATATGTATATATGTATATATGTATATATATATATATATATATATAGAGAGAGAGAGAGAGAGAGAGAGAGATGAAAGGAAAAAAATACGATACGAGTGAGAATGTGGGGGGAGAGGGGCAGATAAAGGGAGGTGGTGTAAGAGTGAGAGGGGGTGAGAGAGGATGAGGGAAAGGAGGCGGGGAAGAGGGGAGGAGGGGAGAGAGAGATGGGAAGAGAGAAGGGCAGGGAAGAGTGGAAGGAGGAGAGGTAGAGAGGGGCAGTGGGGGAGAGGGAGAAGAGGGAGAGAGGTGGAAGAGAAAGAGGGAGAGGAGGGAAAGGAGGGAGAGAGGGAGAGGAGGGAAAGGAGGGAGAGAGGGGGAGGGAGAGAGGGGGAGGGAGAGAGGGAAAGGAGGGAGAGGAGGGAGACAGGGGGAGGAGTGAGAGAGGGGGAGGAGGGAGACAGGGAGAGGAGGGAGACAAGGGGGAGGAGCGGGGGAGATGAATGGAGGAAGACCGAGAGGGAGATGGACAGGGTCAGTGAGGAAGAGGCACAATGAGGAAGGGAGGGAAGAGAGAGAAAGAGGGAGAGGGTAAGTGGAGAGGGTAAGTGGAAAGGGTAAAAGGAGAGAGAAGGATGGAGAGAGGGGAGAGAGGGGAGAGAAAGCGGGAGAGAGTAAGAGTAAAGGGTAAAAGGAGAGAGGGAGAAGAGAGGGAGTGAATAGAAGAGGGAGGGAGAAGGAGGGGGAAGGGAAGGAGAGGAAAGGAGAGGGAAGGGAAGGAGAGAGTTTGGTTGTGAGCGAGCAGGAGAGAGGAGGAAAGTGGGAGGGAGAGAGAAAGAAGAAAGGGAAGGAGAGGGAGAGGGAGGACAGATAGAGAATGGCAGCATCTGAAAACAATAAGGACGAATAATATTAAATCATATTGGCTATAAAGTGAATTGCAGGATGTGTGGAAGGGAAAGGAGGGTGATGAGGATGAAGATGAGGAGTAGGAGTAGTGGTAGTAGTAGGAGGGGGGAGTAGAAGGAGTAGGAGGAGAGGGAGTAGGAGTAGGAGAAGGAGGAGGAGAAGGAAGCGGTGTGCAGGCGACGGCGGCGATACAACAAGGCAAGGGGGAGCGGCTAAGGATTGGATCAATAACTGCCTACACTCACTCGGCCACAGCGACGTCCGCTCACTTCTCTCTCTCCCTCTCTCTCTCTCTCTCTCTCTCTCTCACACACACTGCCACTTTCCCTCCCTCCTTTCCCTCCCGCCGCAGTGCGCCGCGCGATGTCCGCCCCCGCGATCCGTTACGTCCGCGCGCGCACTCGTTCGCTTCTTCTTCTTCTTCTTCTTCTACAGTACTCCCTCCTCTCTCTCTTTTACATCTTTACCGACCTACCTTATACCTTTCCTACCCTTCGTTTTCAACAGTGCACCCCCTAAAGCACGAGACGACGAAAAAAAGGCTTCATAAACAGGAACATCATCGAACGCAACAACCAACAAAACTACAGCTATATGGGTACTGGGCGACAAAATCAATACAAGTATAACCACCAGCTACAGTTTCAACTATACGAGGATCGCATCCAACGATAGGAATCGCAAATCAATATTTTCATATACCAATAGCAATGGAAACTACAAAAATGTTCGACCAACTTGAAACTTGGAATTCAATATTTAAGATTTCTTTCGAAATATTTCCAAAACTTTACACATTTTTATTTCATGTTTCTTTTTGTATTTCTCTAATTGTTTATCTATTATTTTATTATTTCTATTAAATTTATTTATCTATTTACTTTTTTTGTGATGTCTCAAATTCTACTCACGGTTCTCTGTGGAGACGGCGACAGAACTAAAAATCTATGACTATACTTTACCTTACTGTAATACATACTAAAACAGCTACGCCCGTACTGTTTCATATCCTTTTTACAATCGATCAATATTGGCTTTCAGTTCGTTTGCCTTTTCGAGGCTATGTCCTCTTTTAGGTCATGCCGTGAGTTGATACATCTCCACGAAAAACTGTTCCTTGTGACGATCACTCATCCTGAACCAATATATCTTCAGTCAACTTTCATTCACTCCTTTAACGATCTGCAAACGGCTATTCTCTCGTTTCTTTTTCTTTTCCTTTTCTTTCATTAAAGATGGCAGGTCCAATACCTCTAAGATTTCCTCATACGGTTCGTCTGCCTGGCTGGGGATCATCACTTTAGTTCCTGATCTTTGTATTTTTTAGATCACATCACCGTTGCATATTCTAATTTGGATTGGATTCGGTTCTTTATATTTTCTGCTCAACCGTATATCGATGCAAGTGCACCAAATGTACATCCACACAGAAGTCACTAAACTCAAGACAACAATGAATTGCGTAAGTTACCAAGCCCCGCTAAAGAATAATCCTGCAGAGAAATCCCTTCCAAGACAGGCAAGAGAAAAGCGATACTGACTAAGAAACCTTGGCTCAGGTCACCACCCACAATAGGCTACCAACACAAATCTGTCTGGGAACAGACGCAGAATCTCACCACGCAGGAGACACTAATACTACAATGACCCTCAGCAATTCCCTAGAGTCTAGACAACAATGCAAGATATCTTCGTTGAATGACTTCTGAGCGGAACCGGAACCGGTGGAGGCTGAGGGCCTCTTGCAAGAGAGAACAGAGGATATCAAGTGACTATTTATGAGAAAGCTATGTAGACCCAGGGGTGATTTGATACAGGTCTTTAAGGTTCCAAAGAGAATTGACATAAAAAGTGAGGAAATATTCACACTGTATGCGAATCAGGCTAGAAATAATGGTGTCAAACCGTCAGAAAGTAGAAATAATTTGGAAGTGGGTAGAAATTATTTCTTCAACCGTGTAGTAAATGAAAGGAATATCCTTCCTACAGAGGCTGTGCAACGTAGTACAGTTCGAAATTTTAAGATTCATTTAGATGAACACCTAAGCAATGTGCTATAATGCCTGCCATTTTATTTCATCTTATTTATCTATTCATTATTTGTTATTCATGTTTATTTTTATTACCTATTTATCAATTATTCATTATAATAACTGTTTTTGTTTATTAATCATTATCTATTTGTTTGTTTATCTTATATATTTTTCCATTTTTTCCACATCCGACCTAGTCATCCTTTTCATTACGAGTCATATTCTCGCGCGCACCATCGGATGCCTGATGTACGATGATTCCATGATGCATACACAATACTCACGTTATGAATTATAATGTCATTGCCGATCTACTCGTTACCTTTCACTCTGATTAATAATAAAGTCAGAAAACGCGATCTAGCCAGTTCACAGATTTCGGGGGGGTCACTTAGCTACAACTACAAAATTAATACAATCAGGACGCCAACGCTGGCATCCTGGCGGCTACGTAGGCCTCATCGTATGAAAGAGGATATGGACCAAAAGGTCTCCTGTCGGCATACTTTTCTTTTGCAACCCTTTGTAAGACAGACATAATTTGGATTATCGACATATACTGTGGAGAGACGTGTAGATTTGGCTGAGAATCTTTTATTTGAAATTCCGAAATCCGAAAGTTTTTCTTAACACAAGCGTTACAGACGAAAAATTCCTGAAAGTTTCGAAACTAGATGGAATCCAAATCACTGTACAAGACCAAGGATGACCTTTGTATGAAATAGTAAGTAATCAGAATATAGCTACTGTATAATCAATTTACTTTGTACATAATAATGAAAAAAGAACCAAAATTATCTACAGTAATCACAAAAAAATGATAGTGTAAACAAGCCAAAGCTGTTGGAGAAATCAGCCTGATCGAGATAATTCATCGGTTTACCATCAAAACAACCAGTAATATTTCAACTCTCCTGAAACTGCCTTGAGATTACTGGAGCATTATCATTCAAATCTTGGAGGGAGGGAGGGGGAGAGAGAGAGAGAGAGAGAGAGAGAGAGAGAGAGAGAGAGAGAGAGAGAGAGAGAGAGAGAGAGAGAGAGAGAGGAACAAAGTAATATTAAAAAGGGACTTAAAAGAGGAATTAAATTCGCTACTAAAACATTAAAACTATCTTTTGCACAAAACCTTAAATTTGTTTAGGTCGACTTCGGTCAAGTGACGGTGGTACAATATTCGTTCACCACCGGAAAAAACATACATATGAACCGGATTTTTAAAACTGTCAATTCATTAATCACTGGGGTGAAAAAATATAAAGGGATACATGGACATTAGCAAAATACACAAGTCCGACACTTACATGATAGCCTAAGTTTGTTTCGATCGCGTTCAGCCGTGTTTTACGTTTGTTCACAAGCTGTAACACATTCCTGTGACCGAATTTTTTCATGGTTATAAACAAATTATGGGAAAGCTAAGAGGAAAATACGTAAATACGCCCACAAAAATATAATAATAATAATAATAATAATAATAATAATAATAATTTGCAAAATACCGAACTACCGTTTTTGGTGTGAAGTAATGAAGGAACGTTTCCCTCTTTCACAAACATGGAAATATAAGCGGCACGCACGCTTTTCATGGTTTCAAACATCGTTAGATTAAACACAACCACTAACCAAAAAACCATTACCCTCTTATATAAGGATTGGCATAGTCAAAGCAGACACACAACCAATCCCCACCCTCCCCCCAAGAAATATTCACATGTTAGCCCCTCGAGAATAATGGGTCATCCCTGCCCCGCCACACAGTTCGGGTCAGAGGCAATGCAGTAAGACAGTTAACTGAAAATAAAACGGAATAAACGAGGGCCACCATGGGGACCAACCCATGGTTGGTACCCGTCTGTTATCTATGTTGGTGATTTTATTTAACGTCACAACCCTTCCCCCCCTTTTTATGGGGAGGCTAGGACGATGCCCCTTACACGGAATTTTGTAGTGTGGAATTTAATTAACCATGCTTTTAGTTCAACTTCCCGGTGGCAGGATTCGAACCACCATCACCTCTACTTTCGTCGCAAGTAGCGACGCCATAAGCCGCTTGGCCAACGATCATCCTTTACATGGGTATTTAATAAAACAGTACACAAGGGGTTCAATGAAACATTCAAGCCCATCTATTGCTCAAGGTGCAGAGTTTCTGGCATCTGGAGACTTTCAACTAATATCAAAACATACAGACACTAGAGTCACATTTCACTGTCATTAATAACCAGCGCTTCCATCCTTGGGAAAAAAAAAACGCGACGAAAAGGTGGAATCAAGAGGAAGTAAAGGAAAATCTAAAAATAGCAGTACAAAGAAGAAGAAGAAATAAATAAACGGCATTCATTTTTGAGTGGACACAAGTCCTCATGCAAGAATGGTCCGCAGGGGTGTCGCTAAATATCTAAACTATCTGGAGCATATAAATTGTGCAGTCAATATCCTATACTAGAGTTACGTCAAACACCATGTTTAAAGGACTCAGTCAAGTCCCTTCACAACTGTGACGAGTCTGTGCCGCAAACGACTTCTACAAAAAGAAAGAAAAAAATAATCGACGTTGCGGGGACATCTAGACATCATCATCTCATCATCAATTGGGGGTATCATACGCCAGAGAGCGTGTTGCTCATATCATACGCCCTTCACGGTCTCTCCGAGCAAGCTCCCATGCAGCCACCCTTCCTTCCTCCCTTCCCACTCCAAACAACTCTCGACAGGTTCGATCAACTTGCCCCAGCAGCCATCAATTCCCTGGGGGAGTCCCCCTTCGTCTCCTCCTCCATCGAGGAAAGTCTCTTGAGGAGACAATCTACGGGTAGTATCAACAACAGGTAAACGTGTCACATGATGTTCATATATCCGGAGTTGACGTTCACGAATCACGCGGGTCACTGGCCTAGACTGAGTCTCACAGAACAGTCTCTAGTTTGATACGAAGTCATTCCAACGATACTTCCATGCTTTTCCAAAGGAACTTCGTTTCAAAGACCTCGAGACGCCTCTTCATGTCAGCGCTCATGTCCATATCTAAACGGCAAGAAGTGAACAAACAATTATCCCCGCTGGGATTCCAACCATAGTGTGTGCACTTGCGAAAATATGCAGAAACCACATGACAGATGTTAAAAGGGGATAGTTGGTGCTTGACCTGTAGCTTCCCAGCGCTAACTCTATCTGCCAATCCTCATCCTCCTCCTCTTCCTCCTCCTTCTCCACCCAGTGTAAAACGATCTCTCGTCCCACCAGCAATGTTCCCTCTAATTTTTTGCTGTGAGTGAGCGCAGACATCTGCTTGTGTGCAAATTTTGCATTCTTCGCAAAGTGTGTGCGCATCCGAGTGAGTCACCATACCTACCGCCGAATACAGGAGAAACTATCTCAAATCTGCATGCGAAATTGACACTGGTTATTGACAGATTCTCAAAATCACATTTTTCTTTTCTCTTGAATTATGAAATTATACGATTCATTTCTTAGAATTCAATTTCATTTTGAAAACCTTGTATGCGCACATCCTATATTTTGAGCGCGAGTTGTCAAATGTGTGCGCGCGCGCATGCGCACAGCTTAGAGGGAACACTGCCCACCAGTGTTCCTTAAAGAATTGCGTGTACGTAACAACGAGTGTACTATGCTATAGAAACAAAAACTCACAAAACCCATTTAAGCTGTCTTAAATACTTCACTCGTGTTTCCCCACAATTTTGCAGTTTACTATTATTCTCAGCCAAAGCAACTGTTTTTATTTTGTTAGTCATCTTTCCCTTCAAAGAAAACTTTGTGAATGTTCTCAAGTTGCTGAAAAACTCAATGTCATCTTTGACAACAGCTTGACAGACCTCGTCAACAATTTTGCACACTAAAAATAAACAAAAATCTGAATAAATATAAAAAAAATCCTTTAAAAAACGCGTCACGAATTTATATTAGTCAAAATGCTCCATAAAGACCTCCCAGCAATTAAGGTAGATCGGCACGAGAAACGTATTAATGGGGGGAACGACTCGAGCCAGTCCAGTGCCCAGTTCAAACCTCTCAGCGCCTCACACCATCATCAAGCTCAGTTCGAGGGCGCTGAAGCAACCTGAGAGGCACACATGTAGGAGGGTCGTATAGATAAACTGAGGAGGAGGAGGAGGCAGAGGAGGAGGAGGAGGAGGACAAGAAGGACGATTGACCCAAGGAGTGGGAAGAGACAATAAGGACGGATACAGGGAAGCGGAAGAAGAGTACAGAAACAAGGAGGAGGAGGAGGAGGAGAAGGAACAGGTGTGGGTGGGGGGGGGGATCAAGGATGGATTAACGGTGGGAGATGAAGAGTAGTCTATTCATCTATATACCAAGGGCTTCCTCGCATTTATACAGGAGGTGGACAAGCACCTATTCCCATCCACTCCACTCTCATCCACTCCACTACCCTTGTTTCCCTCACCTTAGCTCCTCGTGGATGAAGTGTGTGTGTGGGGGGGGGGGAGGTTAATGAAGACGAGACAGGAGATGGGGGGGAATAGCAAAACAATAAAGGGCGGGGAGGACAAGGGAAGTCGACGACAGAAAAACGGAGGAAAGGGAGGACAAGGAAAAGGAGGAGGACAAGTTGGAGGAAAAAGAGGTCGGGAAACGGGAAAGAGGAGTAAGGAGGAGGAGGAGGAGAAGAGGGGAAGAGAGGGAGAATGAAGAGAAGAGGAATAAGGAGGGGTGTAGGAGGAGGAAAAAGTAAAAAAAGATGGTAGAGATGAAGAAGAGGAGAAGAGAAACATGAGATGGCGGAGGCGGAGAAGGTGAAAGAAGAGGAAGAGGGTGAAGAGATGGGAGGAAAAGATGTGAAATGGAGGAAAAGACGAAGGAAGAAAAACGCTTAGGAGAAAGATGGGGGACGGGGGAGGAGGAAGAGCAAGGAAAGGCAGAGGGAAAGGAGGCAGAGTATGAGAGGGAGGGTGAGGAGAAAGAGGAGGAGGAAGAGGGGAACAAGTGGGGAAGAGACGGAGGGAAGGAGAAAGAAAGGGGAAGGGAAAGAGGAGAATGCAGGTGGAGGACAAGGAAGGAGGATATGGAGGAGGGAGAGAGGAGGAAGAGGGATGAAGGGAAGATTAGGATGAAGGGAAGATGAGGATGAAGAGGAAGTGGAAGAAGAGGAAGAAAAGAGGAGTTAGAGCATGGAAGAGGGGCGAAAGGAGGGGAAGGTGGGGGATGGTAAGTGGAGACGAGGAGGAAGAGTGAAGAGGATGAGGGAATGAGGGAGGAAGAGGAGGGGAGGAGGAGAGGAGAGGAGAGGAGAGGAGGGGAGGAGGAGAGGAGGGGAGGAGGAGAGGAGGGGAGGAGGAGAGGAGGGAAGGAGAGGATAGTAGGAGGGGAGGAGGAGGAGAGGAGAGGAAGGAAGGAGGGAAGGAGAGGATAGGAGGGGACGAGGAGAGGAGGGATGGAGAAAAGGAGAGGAGAGGAGGAGGAAGAGAAGAGGGGAGGAGCAAGAGAGGAGGAAGAGAGGAGGAAGAGAGGAGGAAGAGAGGGGAGAAAGAAGAGGGGAGAAAGAAGAGGGGAGGGGAGGAGGAAGAGAGGAGGAAGAGGAGAGGAGGAATGTGAAGGAAATAGGAGGCCGTGGAAGGTGAAGTATATGGAGGAGTGGGAGAGAGAGGGGAGGAAGGGAAGATGAAGAGGAGGAGGAGGAGGAGGAGGAGGAGGAGGAGGAAGGGAAGATGAAGAGGAGGAGGAAGAGAAGTGGAAGAAGAGAAGGACCTGGAGGTGAAGGAAGAAGAGAATGGGTAAGGGAGGAGGAGGGAGAGGTGGAAAAGAAGTGGAGGAGGCGAGGGAAAGAAGAGAGAGGAGGGCATTGAGCAAGTGGAAAAAAGAGGAATCGAAGGTGGGGGGGAGGGGCATAGCAGGAGGGGGTTGGAAGAGAACGGGGAAGGAAGGGGAGGAGACGAGTACTGCGAAGAGGGAGAAAAGGATGAGGCCAAAGATGTGTAGATAGGAGGCCGCAGGTGAAGGGGAGAGGAAAAGAGAGGGGGAGGAACGGGATTGAGGATCTCGAGGCTTTTGCGAAACATTGGATGGATGGATGGATGGACGGATGGACAAATGGATGGATGGTGACTGTTTTGACCCTCTTGGCCACAATCACCAGTGACCTCCCTTTTCTTCTTCTTCTTCTTCTTCAAATCTCGCTTGAGTTGATCCCAAGACGACTTCATTAGGCTGAGGATCTGATCCCGTTGGCCAGACTTCTGCCGCCTCTTAGCTGCGCCACACTTGACGCATTTTGTCCTGGCCAACGCCACATTTATTCAGCCGAGGGCAGACCTCGCCCCAGTGGAGTTAAAGGGGGACTGTGGAGAGCCGGGGAGGAGGAGGAGGAGGGGGTCGGGAGAGAAGAGTTCGAGTTGAGAGGGGAGAGGAAGGTGGGGGGAGGGGGAGGGGAGCATTTCGGAAGCGTGGGAGGAGTGGAAGAGATGGAAAAGGGGGGAGGTCGCTAATTAACAAGGCGGTGCTGAATCGAGAAGGGTGTGAGGTTAAAGCAGTGGTTCCCTAACTAGGGGGCGCCCCTCTCACCCCGGGAGGCGTCAAGAGTATACAAGGGGGGGGGGGGAGGCGTGAAATCATCTGCCCAAAAAATCATTGTTTAATAAGAATAATGAAATCATTCCAAGAACAAGTATCTGCCGTTACATACGTGCAAAGTATAATTCTATTGGTTACACTAACCCGCTTGTTATCAAGCTAACTCTATTCATATTGTAAATAGAAAAAAATATATTTCACATAATACAAACAAGGTAGGTGCGGCTCTGCTGGAAACAAAAAGGGGGCGTCATACAATATAGTTTAGGAACCACTGGGTAATCAACATGTAGGAAAAAAAGACAAACGCAAGCGAAATAAAAGGACTAGTAACCTTTTGAAGGAAAGGGGTAAACAAACTGTGTTGGGTATCGACTCGAGGGGGGGAAGTGAGAGGGGGCGCCGACCTTTGTGTGTATGTGTGTGTGGCCTTTGCTTGACCTTGCTGCTGCTGCTGCTGCTACCTATCGGGGGGCAAGGACGCGCAGCCGCCCGCCCGGCAACCAAGCGTCCAAACTACCGTTTCACTCTTGTGTAACAGACTACCGCAATATCTTGTTATTCTACAAGCCATAATCAGTTTATGAGAGAAATCAACTCGACGTAAACATGTAAGCCAACAAATATACTTTAGGATACAATAAGAACAAAACGGCCTGTGGCTTTCCTTAAGGATGTTCTTCTGGTTTCCGGTATACAACGATTCAGTTCATAAATTGGTCTCTCTCTCTCCATCTATCTCCTCTCTCTCCCTCTCTCAGGATCCATAGCTCTTGAATAAAAAAACAAAACAATTACCAACACAACCTATACAAAGGATGCTACCCACGCTGTAGACCTCTTACACCTTCATAACACCGCCGGCTGTGGATGACACAAAGACCTTTGGAATGGAAAATTTTAATGTCAAACAGATCATTCGGCTGAACTTGAAAGAATCTATGCTGAGTAACGCACGGATGAACTGCACACAGAAAGGGGGGTAGCAAAACAAAATTGATCGAGATGGCCGAACTAGCATATCAAACACGCAGCTAAAGTACATCCACTACACGCAGACCAAACTGATGTACTGATTCTACTGAATTCTTAAAGTCTTGGCGGGTTGCACGCGCGGGCCAAGGGCATTATGGGTAGAGCGGGAGAGGGGGTTCGCGTGGACGGTCCGGTCAATGCACAAGAGGAGATACTGTTGGTGAGATTCGGTTGTAGGATGTTCACATGAGAAAAGGTTACGGAGCGGTCTGGTGAGCCTGGTGGGATGATGGGCACAGGACATGCAGAGGGAGAAGAATGAAGCATAAGAAACAAGACTAAGAATGCGGGTCGAGAGCTGGTGGCGTTAACAGTCTGTCAGAGCTTGAATTATGATTTTGAAGAAACACAGAAGACAAAAAGTATGGTGGCGGTGAAGAGGATGGCAAGGAAGGGAACGGAAAATACTAACTGAAGGAGATAGACAAAACTGAAGAAACGGGCACTGGTCGCTCCAGCGATGGGTTTTGTAAAAGGTATAGGAAACGTAGCGCTCCTGGACCACGAGTGAATAATGCGCATGCACACACACTAAGTACATTTCTTCCTAGTAAGATCTATGCGTAGACCCGAAGACCGTTGCCAACCGCAATTGGGGCTGCGGGTTTCCAGTCAAAATCGGGCTTTCAGGAAGAAGAAAGCGGCCGCAGTTGTGACTGGCAAGGGTGGTATGACTGGTAACTTCATCTTGACAATGCGACCCGTTCTCAAAGTCTCGTACATTTTGAGGGAGGGGGGGGGTGTTGGGGCAAAAGAGCATCACACAACTCAAATTAAGCTCGATGTGGCTTTCCACAATACTAAAAATCACTACTGAGAGGGAGGTAGTTTCCAACCATAAACGATATTTAGGAGAACAAGATGAGACACTTAATGATGATAAAAAAAACAGCAGAAGGTCTTGAAGAGAGGAAAGAGCGCGCGCACACACACAATTATATATATATATATATATATATATATATATATATAGATATATATATATATATACATATATAATTAGAGAGGGACTCCGCCATGACTCAGCGGTAACGCGCACATCCGGCAGCCACCGAGAAAGATCAAATATATGGGGGTACGAGTCCTGATCACCTAAATGGAGTTGATATCACCATTTCTAGAAATCAATGCGCTGAAACATCGAAGCCCACTTTATAACATGAACTCTATGAACAAGCTGTTAGACGAGAGAAGGAACAATTTTGTGCGAAAGAGAGCCAGGCACTTGTCGCCGCCCACGAAAGACTGAGAGGCGCGAGGAGGAGGAGGAGAAGGAGGAGGAGGATGTGGACGTGGCGGAAAGCCAGCCGGTCGACAGCCGAACACAGACCAGGTCGGGAGAGAACAACTGCTCATCAGGAACAAACGGATGGGATGCACACATGCTGGGTCATTGGTCAGGCTTGAGCGGACACCCCCACTGGATTTCATGGCTATGTGTACGGTCAAATGATAAACTAAGTCAAGAGTTCGTGAATGTTGAGGAATATAAGAGCTACGGAGACGCGTGGGAGAAATCACGGCCAACGTATGGTGCAAAACAGTTGGGCAGGCGACGGTTACGGTCGCAGGGAGGGAGGGAAGGGAGAGTGAGAGGCGGCATTACGAGTACAGTGGGCGGAAGCCGGGGGAGGAGGGCCGATCATTTTGAAGGCAACAGGTAGATACATGTGCAATACAGCCACACGGGACGTGGGAAAGTGATAATGCAAGAACGGATATAGACTATAAACAGTAGATAAGACTGAGGTTAACGGGGTCAGAAAGCAAGACCGTGAGAACAACTAGTATGTTGAGGTCGTTCAGAGGGTATGTAGGTGGAGATGACCAAATAAGAATAAATGTTCTTAACACACCATAAAATGTGTCAAGTCAAATCGTGGAGAGACATGACGATTCACGTTGAGAGTAGGGAAGAAAACTGAGGTTTCCCCATAGGGAGAGAGGAAAAGGACAAAAGGAACGAAAAGAAAAGAACGAGAGGAAAGAGGGGAACGATAAGAGGAAGAGAGGAAGAGAGAGGAAGAGAGAGGAGGAGGAGAAGGAAGAGGAAGGGGGATGAGGAAAACGAAGAGGAGTAGGGAAACGAAGAGGAGGAGGAGGAGGAAGAGGAACCGATGGAGGCAGCGCGCCAACCTTGGCGTGACATTGCGGAGGTTGTCGCGAGCGCGCGAGAGCAGAGAGGGGCTGCTGCCGGGTGGGTCCCCCCCAAACTCCCACTCCCGCCGCCTCCTCTTCTCGGTTTCCACCCATCCTCATCCGAGAGGGCCATTTGGTCCCGCACTAAGACATGCACTTGCCAGGCTAAGGGTCATTCCTTAACCTTCAACATACTCGATAACGTCGTTCCTTAAACGGACTAAGAACATCGTCCGGAATCACAGTCAAAAAGAGCAAAAGAATGTAGAGTCGCGACCCCTTCACGAGCGAAGGAGTCGCGGCGAGAAGGTGAGTAAAGCAGTAGCCTGAGAGCAGCCAGCACAACAGGAAAAGTGTCATCCGGCAAGGAAGGAACTCGTCGAGACAAGTTTACCAAATGGAGAAACTGCCATGGAGGGTCGGAAACCGGGGGTGGGGGGTGGGGGAATCGAGAGAAGGGAGGGAGTGGCATGGAGATCATCAAAATCACCTGCCGGCAGCCAGAAGAACAAAGAGGGAAATGTGACCGTCCAGCACGGAAGGATTCAAACGTGGATGAGAACAATGCAACCGGGATGTAGCCAAAAGAGGAGGAAGAAGACCAAAAAGGTTTCCAAGCGGTAGTGGTTCTCAACCCGGGGTCCCTATTGACAGTTAGTGTATGTCCCCAGATTTAATTCAGAGTTGAAGTGATCTTGAACATTACACAAGTCCGGGATACAAGAGAAGACGGGATGGGAACCACATCGAAACGGGCATATCCCCTTCGGAGTTCCCGACGGAGATGTCCAATAAGACTGAGCCTAGTGGCGACAAGATTTAGGCGATGAAAGATCCAACAAGACGGAGGGGATGAAACGACTGGGGGAGCTCGGTCGAGATAGGAACAACAACCCTTCAAAGCTACCAAAGGGGTATTGACGTGGCCAATAAAGCAGACTGGAGTAAGTCTGAGTAAAAACATTTCGTCACCAGTGCTTCTAACTTTGGGGAGAACATCGTGGCGAACAAATGCTGAAGGGTAACAGATCGAAGGGTTATAAAAGTTAAAAGTGCCCACCACTGTTTTCGAGTTAAGATTATTTCTCAATCAGGATGCGCGACTTTGTTCAGCTAGTTAGTCGAGGGTGTTTATAGTTTGGATAAAACCCCTTTTCTTAAATTGTGAAAATATATGTTATAAGTATAGGCGCTTTGTCGCTCAAGATTTCATGGGCTGTCATTGCTGTTTGAAGGGTAAATGTCAAAGAAGGTAGTTGTTGTGCAGTTGTATAAATCGGATGTTCTAGTAATGTGTGTACCACTGTTGCTTGGTGCGGTCTGAAGTGTTGTTTTCGAGTGAAGGGGTGGTTAAGTGGGGGCTGAACTTGATATTTACTCATATTTCAATTGTGTCTGGTAGGGACACTGGGAGGTCTAAAAGCCTTACATCAGGTTTGGTGCCGATGTAAGCACAGTGGTTGGTATTAGGGTAGGATGAATTTTAGCTTGTACTTACAGTTGGCTGTGAGTGCTCCGATAGGTATTGTGGATGGGGGAGATACATTTCAATTGCTTGGTGTAGTTAAGAACATTAGAACGTAAGAATGGAGTAGACTGAAAGAAACCATAAGGCCTACACTTGCCAGTTCCATGTCCTTTACCACCTTTCACCCCTATCCATAAAATTACCTAATCTTATCTTAAAGCAACCAAATGTTTCAGTGTTCATCACATAGTTACTAATTGTTGTGCCCTATTACATCTATGGTTTCTCCTGGTGAGCTGGAGTTTTCATAGGGGTGGAGGGGTTAAAGGTGTTAAGAGTGGGTGAGTAGAGGGTGTGGATGGGATCTGTGGGTAAGGGTTGTGGTGGACGAGATGAGGTTATGGTTGTAAACGAGGTTATTGTGTTTCCGACTGGGAGAGGGGGAGGGAATGAGTTGGGAGTTCTAGCTGCACAGCTTAGGGCATTGTAGGCATTTGTTGTAGGGATTCCTGTAGCTGCGTAGCATGTAGGTGGTCTCTTCGTGTGGTCGTTCGGGTGGAAGATCGTCTGAAGAATTGTACTGTTTCCGTGTATGCAACTTTTGGGACGATCATCCTTGATCGTACTTAACGTCGGGCTTCTCTAAAGTTGTGTTGCGAAGCTCAGAGACAAACTTTCTTTTACTATATTATGCAGTTTTGATGATGCAGAGCGATTTTGGATGCGGTTGGGATTGAGCATGTGCACATGTGCGAGGGTTGAGCAATGCACACATACGCCTTCCAGGCGGCTACACCGTTATCTTACGAGTCCAGAAACCGCTGTCAATTGAATCCGCGGCATGGGCGTGAGGAGTACCTCTCTATTTCGTATCTTGGTAACCTACAGTTAGGTTAGGTTGGAAGTCGTGGTTGATTGAAGGTCACTATTAGTGTTGAAGATATTCACCTTTGTATTGTTTATGGTGTCCTTATCCGATTTGGTTTTACTTTTCATCGCCTTACTATTCTTTTCCTTATTTCTTCTGTCATCTTAGAGGTGGAACGCAGACTAATCCCACACTGGTAAATGTTCTATGTGGAGTTCTTTGAACTGGGGTGTCTGCCAGGGTTGTTTTGAGGCTTTGATTGTCGTAATGAACCCTTGATTGGTATTTTTTTCCCTTTGGGTACCACATCACGGCGGGTTCACAGTTTGTCTTAAAAACCATCATATACTTCCACAAGTCTTTTTTTTTTCACTGACTCATTGAAAGTGGATTTCAGGACCAACCCTTGCGTGGTCAAGTCCAGGTCTACATCATGGTATATGTCCAGTTCGTGGCTGGCAGGGAATGCATTATCTCGTAATGGGATCCGGTTGCAGTCATTAATTGTAGTGCTTGGGTCTGTGGATAACGCCGAGAGCGGCGGTTATTACCCTCTGCGTGGAAAGTAGACAATTGCCCTATTACTACCACTGTAGATTGTTCTCGTGTCGGGAGAGGGGAGGCCCTCCTCGCTCCGCCTACAGGGAAGGGTTGCGAGAGTGCAACAGAGGAACCTTGGATTTGGAAGGGCCCTCCTTGTTCCCAAGGAGAAGGAAGGGGAGTTATATGGCGGGACAAAAGGGGAAGGAGGGAGAGGGAGGAGGAGTGGAGGGGAGATAGGGGGAAGGAAAGGGGCAGGAGGGAGAGAAGGGGCAGGAGGGAGAGGAGGGGCAGGAGGGAGAGGAGGGGCAGGAGGGAGAGGAGGGGCAGGAGGGAGAGGAGGGGCAGGAGGGAGAGGAGGGGCAGGAGGGAGAGGAGGGGCAGGAGGGAGAGGAGGGGCAGGAGGGAGAGGAGGGGCAGGAGGGAGAGGAGGGGAGAAAGTGGGAGGGAGAGGAGGGGAGAAAGTGGGAGGGAGAGGAGGGGAGAAAGTGGGAGGGAGAGGAGGGGAGAAAGTGGGAGGGACAGGAGGGGCAGGAGGGAGAGGAGGGGAGAAAGTGGGAGGGACAGGAGGAGCAGGAGGGAGAGGAGGGGAGAAAGGGGGAGGGACAGGAGGAGCGGGGGAGGGACAGGAGGAGCAGGAGATAGAGGAGGGCAGGTGGGAGAGGAGTGGGGAAAGAGAGGAGGGGAGAAAGAGGGAGGGGCAGGAGGGGAGATAATGGGGAGGGAAGGATAGAGAGGATGCGGAGGACACAGATGAGAGGGAGAAGAGAGGAGAGGGAGAAGAGAGGAGAGGGAGAAGAGAGGAGAGGGAGAAGAGAGGAGAGGGAGAGGAGAGGAAGGAGGAACAGGAGGAGCGGAAGGAGGAGAGGGATAATGAGAAGAGGGAGGAGGAGGAGGAGACGGAGGAGGAGACGGAGGAGGAGAAGAGGGGACGGAGGAGAAGAGGGGACGGAGGAGGAAAGAAGGAGGAGAAGAGGGGACGGAGGAGGAAAGAAGGAGGAGAAGAGGAGACGGAGGAGGAGAGAAGCAGGCGGAGAGGGAGTAGGAGGACAGGGAGGATGGCGGGGGGGGGGAGGAGAGGGAAAAAAAGGTGGATGAGGATATGGATAGGGAAGATGGGGGGGGCGAGGTAAGAGAGAACGAGGGGGGAGGGGATGAGGGGGGAGGGGATGAGGGGGGAGGGGATGAGGAAAGGGGGAGAGGATGGAGAGGAAGTAGAGGGAGGTGTGGATGAGGGGGAAAGAGGGGAGGAGGGGGAGGATGAAGGAGAGGAGAGGATGAAGGGGGAACAGGGAAGGGGGAGAGATGAGGGGGAGGAGAGAAAGGGAGGGGGGAAAGGGAGGGGGGAGGGGGGAAAGGGAGGGGGGAGGGGGAGAGAAGAGGAGGAGGGACGGAGAGGGTTAGGGGGTGGAGTGACTGAGAGGAGGTGGGACGGAGGGGAAGAGGGACGGATAGGAGGAGGAGGAGGGACGGATAGGAGGAGGAGGAGGGACGGATAGGAGGAGGAGGAGGGACGGATAGGAGGAGGAGGAGGAAGGGCGGGGAGGAGGAGGAAGGGCGGGGAGGAGGAGGAAGGGCGGGGAGGAGGAGGAAGGGCGGGGAGGAGGAGGAAGGGCGGGGAGGAGGAGGAAGGGCGGGGAGGAGGAGGAAGGGCGGGGAGGAGGAGGAAGGGCGGGGAGGAGGAGGAAGGGCGGGGAGGAGGAGGAAGGGCGGAGAGGAGGAGGGGGAGGGACGGAGAGGAGGAGAGGGAGGGACGGAGAAAAGGAGGAGGAGGAGGGACGGAGAGAAGGAGGAGGGGGAGGGACGGAGAGAAGGAGGAGGGGGAGGGACGGAGAGGAAGAGGGGGAGGGACGGAGAGGAGGAGAGGGAGGGACGGAGAGGAGGAGGGGGAGGGACGGAGAGAAGGAGGAGGGGGAGGGACGGAGAGAAGGAGGAGGGGGAGGGACGGAGAGAAGGAGGAGGGGGAGGGACGGAGAGAAGGAGGAGTGGGAGGAGGAATGAAGGAGAGGAGGAAGAGGGACGTACTGTAGGAGAGGAGGCGGAGGTACAGGAGGAGGAAGAGGTGGGGGGTGGGGGGATGAGGGAGGAACTTGGAGGAAGGAGAGGAGGGAGGTGGGGGTGGGGTGATGAGGGAGGAACTTGGAGGAGGGGGAGGAGGGAGGTTGGGCACGAGGAGGAAGGATGGGGAGGAGGGAGGATAAGGAGTAGGGAGGATGAGGAGGGGGATGGGGAGGAGGGAGGATGGGGAGGAGGAGGGAGGATGGGGAGGAGGAGGGAGAATGGGTAGGAGGAGGGAGGATGGGGAGGAGGAGGGAGGATGGGTAGGAGGAGGGAGGATGGGTAGGAGGAGGTAGGATGGGTAGGAGGAGGTAGGATGGGTAGGAGGAGGGAGGATGGGGAGGAGGAGGGAGGATGGGGAGGAGGAGGGAGGACGGGGAGGAGGAGGGAGGAGGGAGGACGGGGAGGAGGGAGGACGGGGAGGAGGGAGGAGGGAGGACGGGGAGGAGGGAGGAGGGAGGACGGGGAGGAGGAGGGAGGACGGGGAGGAGGAGGGAGGACGGGGAGGAGGGAAGACGGGGAAGTGGGAAGACAGGAAGGAGGGAGGAGGGAGAATGGGGAGGAGGAGGGAGAATGGGGAGGAGGAGGGAGAATGGGGAGGGAGGAGGGAGAATGGGGAGGAGGAGGGAGAATGGGGAGGAGGAAGGAGAATGGGGTGGAGGAAGGATGTGGAGCAGGGAAAATGGGGAGGAGGGAAAATGGGGAGGAGGGAAAATGGGGAGGAGGAAGGAGAATGAGGAGGAAGGAGAATGAGGAGGAGGGAAAATGGGGAGGAGGAGGGAAAATGGGGAGGAGGAGGGAGGACGGGGAGGAGGAGGGAGGACGGGGAGGAGGAGGGAGGACAGGGAGGAGGAGGGAGGACGGGGAGGAGGAGGGAGGACGGGGAGGAGGGAGGAAGGGGAGGAGGAGGGAGGAAGGGGAGGAGGAGGGAGGAAGGGGAGGAGGAGGGAGGAAGGGGAGGAGGAGGGAGGAAGGGGAGGAGGAGGGAGGAAGGGGAGGAGGAGGGAGGAAGGGGAGGAGGAGGGAGGAAGGGGAGGAGGAGGGAGGACGGGGAGGAGGAGGGAGGACGGGGAGGAAGGATGGGAAGGAGGGGTGAGGAGGGAGGATGGGAATGAGGAGGGAGGAGGGAGGATGGGAATGAGGAGGGAGGATGGGAATGAGGAGGGAGGAGGGAGGATGGGAATGAGGAGGGAGGAGGGAGGATGGAAAGGAGAGAGGGTGGAAAGGAGAGAGGGTGGAAAGGTGAGAGGGTGGGGAGGAGGGAGGATGGTGAGAAGGGGGGATGGGGAGGAGGGAGGATGGTGAGAAGGGGGGATGGGGAGGAGGGAGAATGGGGAGGAGGGAGAATGGGGAGGAGGGAGGATGGGGAGAAGGGGGATGGGGAGGAGGGGGATGGGGAGGAGGGGGATGGGGAGGAGGGGGATGGGGAGGAGGGAGGATGGGGAGGAGGGAGGATGGGGAGGACGGAGGAAGGTGAGGAAGCGAGGGGGAGGAGAGAAGGGAGAGGGGAAAGGAAAGGATGTAAAGGGGGAATAGGGGAGGGAGAAGCGGGGAGGGAGGGGAGGGGGAAGTGAGGGGAAGGGAGGGGGAAGGGAGGGGAAGGGAGAGGAGGGGAAGGGAGGGGGAAGGGGAGGGGGAAGTGAGGGGAAGGGAGGGGGAAGGGAGGGGAAGGGAGAGGAGGGGAGAGAGGAGGGGAGGATGAGAAGGGAGAGGAGGGGAGGGAGAGGAGGGGAGGGAGAGGAGGGGAGGGAGAGGAGGGGAGGATGAGAAGGGAGCGGAGGGGAGGATGAGAAGGGAGCCGAGGGGAGGGAGAGGAGGGGAGGAAGATAAGGGAGAAGAGGGGAGAGGAGGGGAGAGGAGGGAAGGGAGAGGAGGGGAGAGGAGGGAAGGGAGAGGAGGGAAGGGTGAGAAGGGAGAGGAGGGAAGGGAGAGGAGGGAAGGGTGAGGAGGGAGGGGAGAGGAGGGAAGGGAGAGGAGGGAAGGGTGAGAAGGGAGAGGAGGGAAGGGTGAGAAGGGAGAGGAGGGAAGGGTGAGAAGGGAGAGGAGGGAAGGGTGAGAAGGGAGAGGAGGGAAGGGTGAGAAGGGAGAGGAGGGAAGGGTGAGAAGGGAGAGGAGGGAAGGGTGAGAAGGGAGAGGAGGGAAGGGTGAGAAGGGAGAGGAGGGAAGGGTGAGAAGGGAGAGGAGGGAAGGGAAGGGAGAGGAGGGTTGGGAAGGGAGAGGATGGAAGGGAAGGGAGAGGAGGGAAGAGAAGGGAAAGGAGAGAAGGGAAGGGAGAGGAGGGAAGGGAGAAGAGGGAAGGAAGAGCAGGGAAGGGAAGGGAGAGGAGGGAAGGGTGAGAAGGGAGAGGAGGGAAGGGTGAGAAGGGAGAGGAGGGAAGGGTGAGAAGGGAGAGGAGGGAAGGGTGAGAAGGGAGAGGAGGGAAGGGTGAGAAGGGAGAGGAGGGAAGGGTGAGAAGGGAGAGGAGGGAAGGGTGAGAAGGGAGAGGAGAGGAGGGAAGGAGGAGGGGAGAGGAGGGAAGGAGGAGGGGAGAGGAGGGAAGGAGGAGGGGAGAGGAGGGAAGGAGGAGGGGAGAGGAGGGAAGGAGGTGGGAGAGGAGGGAAGGAGGTGGGAGAGGAGGGAAGGAGGAGGGGAGAGGAGGGAAGGAGGTGGGAAGGGAGAGGAGGGAAGGAGGTGGGAAGGGAGAGAATGTGAGGGAGGAGGAAAGGGAGAGAATGTGAGGGAGGAGGAAAGGGAGAGAATGTGAGGGAGGAGGAAAGGGAGAGAATGTGAGGGAGGAGGAAAGGGAGAGAATGTGAGGGAGGAGGAAAGGAAGAGAAGGGAAGGAAGAGAAGGGAAGGAAGAGGAGGGAAGGAAGAGGAGGGAAGGAAGAGGAGGGAAGGAAGAGGAGGGAGGAGGGAGGAGGGAAGGAAGAGGGAAGGAGGGAAGATAGAGGAGGGAGGAGGGAAGAGAGAGGAAGGAGGAAAGGGAAGAGAGAGGAAGGAGGAAAGGGAAGAGGAGGGAAGAAAGAGAAGGGAAGGAAGGAAGGAATGGGGAGGGGGGAGGGGAGGGAGTGGGGATGGAAAGGAGGGAGTGGGGATGGAAAGGAGGGAGAGGAGAGGAGGGAGAGGAGAGGATGGAGAGGAGAGGATGGAGAGGAGAGGAGGGAGAGGAGAGGATGGAGAGGAGAGGATGGAGAGGAGAGGAGGGAGAGGAGAGGAAGGAGAGGATGGAGAGGAGAGGAAGGAGAGGAGAGGAGAGGGGAGATGAGGGGAGGGGAAGAGAGGAAGACGGGAGCAGGAGAGGAGAGGGAGGAAGACGGGAGGAGGAGAGGAAGGAAGACGGGAGGAGGAGAGGAAGGAAGACGGGAGGAGGAGAGGAAGGAAGACGGGAGGAGGAGAGGGAGGAAGACGGGAGGAGGAGAGGAGAGGAAGACGGGAGGAGGGGAGGAGAGGAAGACGGGAGGAGGAGGGGGAGAGGGAGGAAGACGAGAGGGGGAGGGGGAGAGGGAGGAAGACGAGAGGGGGAGGGGGAGAGGGAGGAAGACGAGAGGAGGAGGAGGAGGAGGAGGGGAGGGAGGAAAACAGGAGGGGAGGGAGGAAAACAGGAGGGGAGGGAGGAAAACAGGAGGGGGAAGGAAAACAGGAGGGGGAAGGAAAACAGGAGGGGGAAGGAAAACAGGAGGGGGAAGGAAAAGAGGTGGAAGGAAAAGGAGGGGGAAGGGAGAGGAGGGGGAAGGGAGAGGAGGGGGAAGGGAGAGGAGGAGGAAGGGAGAGGAGGAGGAAGGAAAAGGAGGGAGAAGGAAGAAGAGAGGGAAGGAAAAGGGAAAAAGGAGAGAGGGGAAGGAAGAGGGGGAAGAGTGGGAAGGGAGATGAGTGGGAAGGGAGATGAGTGGGAAGGGAGATGAGGGGGAAGCGAGAGGAGGGGGAAGGGAGAGGATGGGGAAGGTTGAGAAGAAAAAGTTGAGGAGGCGGAAGGGAGAGGAGGAGAAAGGTTGAGGAGGAGGAAAGGAGAAGAGGAGGGAGAAGAGGAGGGAGAAGGAGGAAGGAGAAGGGGAGGGGAGGAGGGAGAAGGAGGAAGGAGAAGGGGAGGGGAGGAGGAAGGAGAAGGGGAGGGGAGGGGGAAGGACGGGGAGGAGTAGGAGTAGGAGGGGGGAGGGGGAGTAGGGGAGTGGAAAGGAAGAGGAGTGGGGAAGACGAGAAGGGGGAAGGAAGAGGTGTGAAGGCAGAGATGGGTGAAGGAAAAGAGGGGGGAAAGGAAGAGGGGGTAAAGGAAGAGGAGGAGGAAGGAAGAGGAGGAGGAGAAGAAAGGAAAAGAGGAGGAGGAGGAGAAGAATGGAAAAGAGGAGGAGGAGGAGAAGAATGGAAAAGAGGAGGAAGAGGAGAAAGGAAAAGAGGAGGAAGGAGGAGGAAGGAAGAGGAGGAAGGAAGAGGAGGAGGAAGGAAGAGGAGGGGGGAAGGAAGAGGAGGGGGAAGGAAGAGGAGGGGGAAGGAAGAGGAGGGGAAAGGAAGAGGAGGAGGAAGGAAGAGGAGGAAGAGGAGGAGGAAGGAAGAGGAGGAAGGAAGAGGAGGAAGGAAGAGGAGGGGGAAGGAAGAGGAGGAGGAAGAGGAGGAGGAAGGAAGAGGAGGGGAAATGAGGAGGAGGAAGGAAGAGGAGGGGAAATGAAGAGGAGGAAGGAAGAGGAGGGGGTAGGAAGAGGAGGGGGTAGGAAGAGGAGGGGGTAGGAAGAGGAGGGGGTAGGAAGAGGAGGGGTAGGAAGAGGAGGGGGAAGGAAGAGGAGGGTTAGGGGGACTGAAGAGAGGGGGAAAGGAGAAAGAGGGAGCAAGGAAGGAGGATGTAGAGGAGGCGAAGAGTGGGTTGGAAAAGGGGGAGGAGGGAAGGGAAAAGGGTTAGGGGGATAGGGAAAGCGTTAGAGGGAAGGGGAAAGGGTTAGGAGGAAAGGAAAAAGGGTTAGGAGGAAGGGAAAAACGGGGAGGAATGGAGAAGGGGAAAAGGGGATAGGAGGAGGAGGGGGAGGAGAAGGACTGTCAACTTCTCGGGACGAGATTAAAACTTAATTCCCCATAGCCAGTGAGGATGTCTGCTTCTCCGCCGCGGGGGCGCCCGCCTGGCCTCCAGGCCCGGAGGAGAGCGGCCCTCTGGGTTCATCACCACATCCCCCGGTTCCTCTTACATATCTACACGGACATCCGGCCTCCGGCCTCCAGTGCGGACAACATCCGGCCCGAAGACAGACACGGGAGTACTGAACATTCTCTTAGGCCCTAATTGGAAACAATATGTAATGGCTTCAACTTCCCTAATACATTTCTCTCTCCCTCTCTCTCTTCGGGTGCATTAGTCATTGTCACCTGAAAACTCCACACAGCCTCCCCGCGCCCACACACTCCCTCACTCCACCCCTCGCCTCTCACCCACTCCCCTGCGCCCATACATGCCCTTCAGCCACCCGGCTCTCTCTCACCATCCACACTTCAACTCCTGCCACCTCACCGCTCGACTACCCTGCCTGCCAACCGACGGCACATCCAGCTCCACCGCCCAACCCACTTCAAAGTGTCGTGTTACTATGCTCTTCCACGAGATCTCCCCCACCCCGCCCCACACCTCCCACACTTCATCCTCACCTACACTATGTGGAATCGGCCGTGTCCACCCACCCTTTGAACCTGGCCAGCTTTCACTGCCTTCTCGACGGCGTTCTTTCAAACCTCCCTCTTCCGTAACGGTCGACTCTCGCTGCAACATGATTCCGACCTCACTACTTGTCTGCGCTCTCTCTTAACATGAATTTCGTCCGTCAACTTCTCCCCCCCCCACCTCCCTTCTATCAATTCATGTGCTAATCAAGCACCGGCAGCCAATCGATGCTTTCTGCCTAACAAGTACTCCTCCCTCGCCAAACTACTAACCACCCGAGCTCCTAAAATGCCAGCCACTTCCTGACCCCCTCCCCTCCCCTCTGTGTGAAATCCATACCCACCTCCCCTCTCGGCGAAACCCAGACCCCAAACTCTCCTTTTTCTACCCTTCTCCCTCTCCCCTTCCTCCCTCCCTCCCCCGTCTCCCAACTCCACCACGTGCGTCCTCCAGATTGATCCGTGACGCAATCGTGACGTCACCGGCGAGGAGGAAGCCACAGTGGCGCCGATCCAATGCAGGGAGGAGTGAGCCAGACGGTGGCGCTGCTGGCAGAGCCACGCACGGAGGCTCCTCGGCTTAGCATGCGGAGACCCCAATATCAATAAGAGCATGTGGGAGATTTTCGGTAACACACACACACACACGCCCAAGGGGGAAGGTAATACTAATATAAGCCCCTAGAGCTCAAAATAAACGTAGGGAAATGGGTACACATGGAATGGACTCCGATACCGTGGTTGCAGTCGCTGAATAATGCTACAGCGAAGGCCCTTGGTAAAGAAATGAGAAAAGGAACCGCGGGCTGGGACCACAACCAGAAGCACCATGACACGATACACACACACACACACGCGAACTGCATCGAGGCATCACCACAAGTGTCCCTTGGACTTCGATCTCGCCACGTCACTGCGAGTCACGAGTTCGATCCCTAAAACCCACTGCTGCCTGCCACTTGCCTTAGCTGTTCCGAGCACAACTTCGGTTGCAACTAAGCACGACCTGTGTGTGTGCATGCAAGTACTTACATCATTGTAATATTTAAAAAAATGTGTGCACGCGCGAGGGTGTGCGTGCGTGTGCCTGTGTGCGCGCGCGCGTTTGTGTGTGCCCGCGTTTGTGTGTGCGCGCGTATGTGCCCGCGTTTGTGTGCGCGCGCGTCTGTGTGTGCGCATGTCGGCGTCTGTATGTGTGCATGTGTGCGCCTATGTGTTCGCATGTGCCCGCCTGTGTGTGTGCATGTGTGTGCCTGTGTGTGCGCACGTGCGCGCCTGTGTATGCGCATGTGCGCGGCTGTGTGTGCGCATGTACGTGTCTGTGCGTGCGTGCGTTTCTAATTACCTACTTTCACATACAATATTCAGCCATTACTTGCAATACCCTGTTACAAGTTGCAATGTTCTTCGAAGGCGACGCCAATTTTTATCACTTGAAATTGTGAATGGAATGCCAAAGCCCCACAGAGGCAGGGGCTGATATGGGCCCTGAGATGGTCTCACATGGATCTCTCTCTCTCTCTCTCTCTCTCTGGGAAAGAAACACGAGACAGCTCTCAGTGTTACATTAATGCGAGACGGTTTCCATGCTACCGGTTGACATTAGCATCAAGATGGAGACGGGGGGGGGGGGAGAGGGAAAGACGCCGGGTACACCACATTTCCTTCGTGTGAAAAAGGAAGAGAACGAGAACGAGAGACAGCGAGAAAGCGACACAGAGAGACAGAGAGATGAGGAGGGAGGGAGGCAGGGAGGGAGAGGAAGGATATAAGGGAAGGAGAGATGGAGGGAGGGAGGGATGGGAAGAGAGATGGAGAGACATGGAGAGAAATGGAAAGAGATGGAGAGATGAGGAAGGAGATGGGGAGAGATGGAGAGATGAGGGAGGGAGATGCAAAGAGATGGAGACAGATGGGAGAGAGATGGAAAAATATGGGAGATGGAGAGATGGGAAGAGATGGAAAGAGATGAAGAGATGGGAAGAGATGGGAAGAGATGGAAAGAGATGAAGAGATGGAAAGAGATGAAGAGATGGAAAGAGATGAAGAGATGGAAAGAGATGAAGAGATGAAGAGATGGAAAGAGATGGAGATGGAAAGAGATGAAGAGATGGAAAGAGATGAAGAGAGATGAAGAGATGGAGAGAGATGAAGAGAGATGAAGAGAGGTGTAGAGATTTAGAGATGGTGAGAGATGGGAAGAGGTGGAGAGAGGAAGAGATGGAAATAGAAAGATAGGGTGGGAAGAAGGAAGGGAGGGAGAGAGATACAGATGGAAAGCGAGAGAAATAGATGGAAAAAGTGTGTGTTGATGTGTTTCGAAGACAGGCTGCGGCGGCGGTAGGAGGACGATCCTCTCTTATATCCGCCTTGCGTGGCCAGCCACGTGGCTCTATGCAAGAGTGGTACCCGTCACGGGACCCACCTACCTTCGTACAACATAATAAAAAATCTCCCCAGAAAGAATGACTTAATCACCACCACCATCGCCATTACTCATCATCATTAGTGTTATTATGCGATTCATTACATGGAAATAGCAAATGCTTGTATCTGTATAAGAGTATTTCGCTGGAGATATCCAGCGCTTCTATCCTAGAGTGGGAGGGTCGTGTGGCACCCAAGAGCTGGAGTCTGAGGTGGTCAAGGAGGGAAGGAGGGAGACAGGAAGCTCAAAAGCACAAGCTCAAAGAGATGAACACTCCTTTTTGAGTGAGGAAAGCTGGTCTCGACTACCGCCACAAAACCATGTACTCACAGAAATGCTCTGAAATGTTTCAGAGCACAAGTCTACTCACCACTACCTGGACAGGAATAAGTAGTACTTACCTGAAAAAATAAAAAGATAAAAAATAATAATAGTAACGATATAACAATATTTTTACAATATAGTAATAATAATAAATACAAATTATTATGGTAATACTAACAACAAATCATGCAATGCAAATGGTGTGTAATTAGTACAACTGAATATATACACATAATACCTTAATGGTAACCTAATGCATCTTATTTGTGTGTTCACGTGAAGTGGAGGAGGAGGAGGGAGACGAGGATAGGGAAGGGAGAACGATGACCATGCCCCTCACCAAACACCATTCCTAGGCCCATATTCTCCTTTAGTCACGTTCCATATTCATGTATAGTACTGCTACCCAGACCCGGTAATGTCGCAATCTAGGGCTATCTTTTTCAAACTGTGTATCCTTCGAACTACAGAAGAGGTCGTGGTTGCTTAAGTAGCACAGAATTCCCTCAGCCGGATTTCTTCGTGCAATATGGTGAGATTGGGTATCGCCTCCCCCACTTCTGCATTTTTCTTCCTCGAGACGTCAAAAGCACGACCTGACTAGACCGCACCACCCTCTCCTCTCCCCTGAGGAAAGCCACTAGCAGATGTACAATATACATTTTAAAACATAAACCTATATCCCTTAAGTAATCCGATTTTCTAACTTTTATCACCTTCACTTCTATTTTTCTTTCCCTTGTATCCTCCTTCGCATCGACAGCCCCCTCTTCCTCCCTCTCTCTCTCCAACGTAATGACCCACATCCCGGTGCTACTTCGACAACATCCAACCCGGACCCTCTCGTCGACAACAGTCGTCGACAACTGCCTCTCGACGGCCGCTCCCTTCTCCTTCCCCCCACCCCCACCCCCACCCCCACCCCTGACCTGGTGGTAGAGTGCCCTTGTGACGGCACCTTCATTGTTCACAAGACATCGTGGTTATGTATCTACTTTCTAACGTGAACAAGTCTCAGGCCGAGAAGCTATCTAGCTCCTAACATAAGACGAGTCTCAGCTATGTACAGATATCCTAAGTTTTAAAAATGAATACATGTTCGTAGTCTGTCTATTCCTAATTCTTTGTGCTTTAGCAGACTCGCTTTCAAAAAAGTCTCTCGCGTAAGCTCACTACGCAAGTCATTCAAAATAAAAGATGTGTTCTTAAATATATTTATTCTTCGTTTTCTTGTATTTTAGGATACTCGACTTTACTAAATGTTCCATAAGAGGTTTACTGAGCGACGTCTGATCGACACTGTTTCTTAACCTCTTCTGGAGCAAAGGTCCAACCCCGCCAATCTGAATGGACTCGTCCGGCGTCAGGCAGACAAGTGCTTAAACATTATCCGTGTTATAATTATTTCTATTCAAAAAAAAAAAAAAAAAAAAAAAAAAAAAAAGGATCGTTGTAGATTACCCTGTTAGAAAATGAATAGTATTATTAAAAGAAATATGGACGAAAAATATTAAGTAAACAACCTAAATCACATTATGCTAAGCTAAAATGAAAATCGGCATATTCTTTTTCAACCAATTTCAAAAACGAAATTTCTAACCAAAGGACTATATACTTGTGATAAGATTTTATAAAGTCAAAGCATTTCTATCACAAATAAATCATTTCTTTTTTCGTTGAAGAACGCAAAGCTAGATGAATCCCAGTTTAGCTGCAGTCGACAACGAATGTCAATGAAATGAAACACAAACCGCCGACTCAAAGCCCGTGTGGGTATGCGGTGACAGCCAATCAGGATTCCTGTACACACACAGTCGACTCGATCGCGCGATTCAAACATGAAAAGTGTAAGGTCGATTTCGCCATGCTAATGGCAATTAAAGACGGCCTTAACAGCGCAACAACGGAAAATCGTTCATTTGTTTCGTTTCTACTACTACATAAAATCTCAGTGGTGTGCGAGTGGGAGTGTGTGTGTGTGTGTGTGAGTGTGAGTGTGTGTGTGTAAGTGTGTAAGTGTGTGTGTGTGTGTGTGTGTGTGTGTGTGTGTGTGTGTGTGTGTGTGTGTGTGTGTGTGTGTGTGTGTGTGTGTGTGTGTGCATGCGCGCAAACTGCTGTGGTAAGGTTAGTTTTAATTTTACCCCTAACAACGTGAATCCGGGTTCGATTCATGATGGCTCCCATTGACTACCACTTGCCCTGTCACACAAGGCAAAGGTGGCGACTTGGCTCGAAGGTCCTCAGTTAGTAGTAACTGTCCACGTGAATTTCAGTTTCATCTAATGTATGTACATTTGTACTCGACCACACGAACGCGAACGACTAGAAGAAAATTCTTATGAAAGATTGTTTCGAGTTTCTTTTAGCATATTATCATCACAATAACAATTAAATTAAATTAATAATAATAACAATAATAATGATAAACACATATCCACTATCTTTTGCTTACTCCTGTACGAGTACTCAGCCGTCTTTGGTTGCTCTGACAAAAACATACGATAAAATCGATACAACACAAAGAAAATATAATAATTCCCAGTACGGAGACTCCGTTGGGTTGAAATAAAATACAAAGTGACAAAACCATGTGTTGAGACGAAATTTAAGTCGTAGGCACAAAAAAATATACATAAACAAATAAAATAAATGTGTATACATTGTGACGAATGTGGATAGGAGGTAAGGGAACACGGGCTGAAGAAGCCACTCAGGCGAAACTAGTCAGGAATAAAAGTATTTCCCTCAGCCCGTGTTCCCTTACCTCCTATCCAAAATAAAATAAAATTAATAAATACATAAATAAATAAACAAAAATAAAGTAATAAAAGGACTACGAATTGTTTAAAAAGATGCATGGACTTTGCACTAAATTAAAGAGAATCTCAAAATAAATTGTTAGTGGCTAGAACATCGTAAATGCATACAGACATACACAAGAAACAAACAAAAAAAAATAGTTTTGTGTTCTTCTACAAGTGCAATTCAATGTTTAATTTCTTAACCAAATTTTTCAATTCGGTTATATGAGATCTCAAGTTTAGTGAACCCACCACTTTCAAAATATTATGAAATTTATCCTTATCTAACTAAATTAGGCTAGGTTAGGCAAGGATAGGTTACGTAAATTAGCTTAATTTGCAAGTTACAAAAGATCTAATACAAGGATAAATTTTATAATATTTTAAACAGGTTATTTCGCTAACCTTGACAAGATCCATATAATGTAATCAGCATATTCTACTGATACATACACTGAAAATACAGAATTATACACGTTTCCAATATCGACATCCAATCCAATTCGAGAGAAAGCGTCGCTTCCAAGCCAGCGGCTACTTACAACCTGAATGGAATCACCAGTCCACTTGACGAACGTGACGACACAGTGTGTGTGATTCTCCATGGTCTTGAATCACGTGTTTGACTCGTGATCGTCAGCTATTTCCCTCCCGGATGAGACCTCAGAGCTTATATATGACCGATCTATGGGTAATGCTATGACCTTACACGCGCACACACAACCAACTCCCCGCCCAAGAGAGTTGGAGTAAAGACTCGCAGCGCAGAGATACTGAAATTATTTCAGTCCTGGGCGGGATTCGAACTCAGATCCCTGTAGCAGCGGTTGCGAACGCTACCACTGCGCCGTCTAGTCGTGTGTGTGTGTGTGTGTGTGTGTGTGTGTGTGTGTGTGTGTGTGTGTTCTAATGCGAGTTCAGGGTTCGCTTATACACTGATTTATGGTCCTTACATACGTACTTAAATACGTACATACTTACATATAAACGCGCGCGCGTACATACATACACACCATGCTCTTCTTCATGAGACAGTAACGGCTTGCAGTGCTTGTAAAGCTTTCAAGACCTGGGCGGAGCTCGAGAGAGCGAGCGAGCGAGCGAAAGAGAGAGATAGAGAGAGAGAGAGATAGAGAGAGAGATAGAGAGATAGAGAGAGAGAGAGAGAGAGAGAGAGAGAGATATTCACCATGGTCTTGGACTACGTGCTGAGCTATAGCTACTACCCTCCCGGATCAAGTTTCAAAGCTTGTGCAGGTAATTCTGCTTGCATGCAGTGGGCTCCGATCTTGGGCCCGCAGGTCAATTACCCGCGATGCTAACCATTTGCTGTTTATATGAAGGGAAGATTAAATCACTTTATGAATACGGTTCAGTAATGGGCATGGAACTGACTAGTACAGGACTTATGTTTTTTTGCAATCTCCCCAACTGTTATGCTTTTATGCTCACTACATCCACACCTGCTACTTTCTCACTCTCCCCAAGTCCAAGTGACAAGGGCGGCCATGTTTCGATTTTCGCATTCCCGTTGCTTCCTTTTTCGCGAGGACACCTTGCGCAGACCGTGACGGCCTAGGACGCAACATTAGACGACTACCCAGGTGCCTCCGGAACCTGACCCACCTCGAGACGCTCCACAGCAAGTTTTTCGGCCAGTTTCATGGCTGTTTAGCCGGGGCTTCCCTCCTTTGTTCAGTCCACCGCTGTAAGTCTTGGCACCAGGAGTTTGACATCCGCTCTCCGCTCTCCGCCCTCACCCGATCCCCCCTCCTCCCTCCGTCAATCACTGTCATTTCCGGGGTCTGGCTGACGTATGCCAATAGGTACTCGTCTGCTGCGTGCCAGGTGAGGTCGAAATTCGACGAACTAATCCGAAGAGGGTGTGTTTTGTGTTAGGGATGCTCCTTTTACAACGTCATTTAAGTACCGAAAGGGTTATGCATTTACATTAGAAAGACATCCGTACACTTACAGTCGCCCTATCCTTCTTCAGAATAAACGCCAATATTTCATTAACCTGTACATAAATAAACATGCATAAATAAATCAATAAAATAAAGATCACAGGGAACGTGAAATCTACGGTACACGCAACCCATGTTTCATATATGTATGAGGGCGTTCTCAATTTTCTTTTTACGTTCAACTGAAATAAGACACGTCTCATTCCATATACCATCTTGTGGCAGACAAAATATGAGAAACTACCCACCCACTACTGAAAGCTTTTGACACGGACTGCAACCTCCCTAAGCTTCAAACATGGTCTCGTGGAATTGAATAAAACAGCACCCAAAACAACCATACAAACCAAATAAAATAATAAAATAATAAAATGATAAAATAAAACAGCACCCAAAACAACCATACAAACCAGAGTACCTGGGGACGAAAGGGATGCATTAGCCAATGGTCCTCAGTCTGGGATCCACCGAAAAATATTGATAGTTAGTGGATGTTAGACGACTTTATAGATGGGGATGTTAGATAGTAATACACAGGACAGCTTAGTGCAGGCCTTATGGTCTCTTCCAGTCTCCTCCATTCTTATGTTTAGCAATGTTATTGCACGTTGAAGTGATCTTCAGGAAGCTAAAGAACAGCACTCCATAAGTATAGAATGTCAGAAAATAAAAGTCACTTCGAGAAGGGCCACGCCCCACCCCCCGCCATAGGAACAAGTCGAATAGCCTAACGAAAGTTACGGCGGTGAAAGAAGTGCATAAAAAATAAAGAGCTTACATGACCTAAGAATGGCGGTAAACGAGCTGTAAAATTCACAGGAAGTATTGGATGTGAAAAAACTCCCTGATGGGACCTCAAATTGGTCATTCAAAATATGTAGAGAGCAGCTGGTGGATAAGATACTGTGTAGCATGGATTTTAATGAACCATGCCCTTGACACCAGTGGCTGGGTTTGAACCGCCTTTACCTCAACCTGTCGCAAACAGATTCTAAAACGTTCAGCCATTAAGCATCCCCATTTTGCTAATAAAACAAACACTGAACATTCTCAGGCTTCCAATGTTACAGAAAAGAAAAATAGGAGATATGATAACAAACTCATGAAAGGAGTAGACACAACTGACAAAGCTAACCTCTTAATCAAGGATCAGAGGTTAAACAGAACCCATGGAATGAAATTAAAAATTAGTTACTTGAAGGATATCAAAAATAGTTTTCCATAAAGAAATTTTGATTCACGAAACATTTTTTTGAAGATGGGGAAATAGTAGAGTCAAAAAATGTGGGGGAACTTAAGGTCAGATTTGACCAATTGGAACACAAATAGGAACCTAGAAGTACAGTTCTTAACATATACCCCTAGGTAAACATAAACACACACACTTGACTTGTGATATAGCCCTAGCTCAAACAATACACGAGTTCGAATCTAAATATAATAATTGGAAATCAAAGATATAGATTAAGTTGGGACCATACATGAATTTGAGTCTAGGTATGTTAGAAAATTAGCGAGTAAGAGACGGAATCCAATGAGCAATGCTACTCTCCTGTATACATAAGTAAACAAACACACACACAAAAATATACAATTAGTTACAGTACACATATCTGTATACACAATCATATGACTAGAGTATAAAGTAGTAACACATTTGTAAATCACACGAAAAACCCACAGTTGGAGTAAAAGAAAACTTGGTAGAAAGTTTCACTTTTATATTTTGGCTACCAGCTGTAGCCCTCTTCAAGAAAATTCAAAGCTGTAAGACATGTACATACTCCTTTGACATGAAGAGGGGAATGTAACAGAAGCATGGACAGCTTACATGATGGCCAAGATGACCTCACTCAAGGAAAAGTCGTGGTGTCAAGAGTGTGTGTGTGTGTGGGGGGGGGGGGGGGTCAGGAGGGTGATAATTACTGACCAAGCAGCTCACCACACTTGACAACACAGTTTTTCCTTGAGTGAGGTCATCTGGCCCATCATGTAAGCTGCCCATGTTCCTGTTCCATTCCCCTTCTCATGTCACAGGAGTATATACAGTATATTTCTTACTACTTCAACTATCTTGTACTTTCCTGAAGAGGGTTACAGCCAGTAGCCAAAATATAGAAGTCATTCTCCCAAGTTTTCTTTTACTCTGCCTATGGGTTCTCAATGTGATTTACAAGTGTTACTACATTTTGCTCTAATAATTTAACACCCATGATGGAGACATGGAGCCTTCAGACAGCTTGAAGCCTCCCATTGAAAAAAATCTTGTCTGACTGTTTGGAGGAACAAGAGTGTCCAAATATATTTGGATACCTTAAACATGCTTCTCTGGGTTATAGCTTCCCTTCTTACATTGACATATTTTTGTCAAACTGCGTGCATGTCGCTTCATTGGAATTTGAAGACCACCTCCAAAAAACAAGATTCACCCAAAGAAATCATTGTCTGTTAGGCCCCAATAATTCAACTTTCAGAAATCTTTGTGTACAAGCTCTTTGCAACAACAGTGTTTGGACTAAGTTTGCCCCCAAAGACAATGTCATCATTCTCTCCAGTGTCAATCTTTCAAATACACTATTAGAATTGTTGGGCCTTGGTCTTAATTATCCTCTAACACCAAAGAAACATCATATGTGAAATCAACATGTTCCATGATAAGATGAGCCAACTGACCCCCAATATTATGTTCAAAACAGAATGGGAGGAAGGTCATCAGATCCCATTCTTGGATATCTTAATCAGAATGATTGATGGTAGCTTACTTTTTACAGTATTCAGGAAGTCCACCCATTTAGAGAGCTACCTTCATTTCTTTTAGTAACCACCCAGGCAAAGTTAAGAGAAGCACTGCCTCTGGTCATTTTCTGAGAGCTTCCAGGATTTGTAGTCCCCAATTCTTGGACTGGTAGACTGACTTCATTAAGTCTCAATTAATGAAGTTGGCTTACCCAGCCTGGTTCTTGGATCAAGCCCAAAGGAAAGCTAGAGCCAACCAACTTAAAGCTTTAGCTCCCACCACTCAAAACCCGTCTCGTAGACATTTTAAAAATCCCCTACAGCAATGCCATCAATTCTTATATTAATTTAATTCCCAAGGATCATCTCACATTTGCTTACCACTATCCTAACACAATGCATAAGCAAATTGTGAAGTTTCATCAAAGGATTAGGAGGCCGATTCTTCTGGAGTATAAAGGTAGTTGTCGACTTTTGACCTATGCAACTTACAACTGATTGACTTTATGACCGTCTGGTAGGCAGGCATCACTCTCGCTTGCCAGACCATAGAAAAGTATAGTGTACAACAGTTTCCACACCCCAGCGGCAGCATCCTGCGGTCTTACTATTTAGTCAATGTGAGTAGCAAGTACCGGTACGGTACGACTTCCTCCATATCAGTGTCTTTTAATTTTTCTTCAAAATACCCTAAGATTACCAAGAAAGAAAGCAAGGCCATTGATCTGGGCATAAAAATTATGGTGATTAAACAGCACAAAGGAAAAGAGAAAGTCAATGGGATTGCACGTAACATGAAGTTATTACACTCTACTGTGTCAACAATTTTGAATGACAAAGAAAGAATTCGTGAAGCAGTGAAAGGATCTGCACCCATGTGATCAACAGTGATAACGAAGCAACATACCGCGCCCATCTATAAAATGGAGAAATTAATGCACATTTGGGTGGAAGATGAAATTTAAAAAGTGACACTGTTAACCCTTTGTACTGTGCAGATGAAGGCTAAAAGTCTATTCCAGATTTTGAAGGAACACACCAGAGAAGACTACAGTCAAGATATTTTGGCAAGTAATGGCTGATTCAAGAGATTTAAGAAAAGATCCAAAACTGCATAATGTTCAAGTGACTGGAGAAGCACAGCCAAGCACCAGTGATGCAAGCAATCAGTAAAGTTGTATTTTGGTATGCTTCAAACTAAAAATGTTCTATTTTTCAGACTTGTATTCTATATTTTTGTATGTTTTGCACACAATAAACAATCTGTACTGTAGTATGCAGTGTTTGACCCTAATGGTATAAAAATTTAAAGAAAGATAAAAACAATGTCTAAAGAAACAAAATGAAATAATGAACTGAGAAAATATTGATAAAATATGACTTCATCATGATTACAATATAATTACACAGCATAATATACTTACAGTAATGATAGTGGAGAACAAAATATCACGATAGGATGTAATGATAATGGAGGAGAAAATATCACGGTAGGATATAATGTCAGTGAAGGACAAAATATAATTTTGGGAAGGGATACCGGACAGAATGTCAATGAAGGCCAAAATATCAAGATAGGATGTAATGTCAGTGGAAGACAAAAGATCACGATGGGATGTAATTATAGTGGAGGAAAAAATATCATGTACTTTAATGCTCGTAGTATTAGGAACAAATTCCATGAACTACAGGCGCATGTGAAAAGTGAAAATCTCGATATGATAGGAATAACCAAGACATGGTTAAATGGTGGAGAGTTTGAAGCTGAATTTAATATTGCGGGATTTAAATACTTTCATCAAGATAGAAACCACAAGAAAGGTGGGGTGTTCTATTGTACGTTAAAAGCAATGTCCGTGCTTGTGTTTTAAAGAAAGTAAAACAGGATGCATATGATAGTTTGTGGGTTGAGTTAACCCAAACAAATGGACAAAAAATGAATATAGGTGTAATATATAGGCCAAAGACATTATCATTAGCAGACGACAAACTGTTATTTCAAGAACTGTCTAGTTTCTGCAACCGGGATTTATTGATAATGGGTGATTTCAATTTTACTGACATTGATTGGATGACCCTTGAACATGGCCATATAGGTAGTCGCTTGATTGATTTTCTTGGTGACAATTACTTAATTCAGCATGTAAAAGAGCCCACAAGATATGGAAACTTACTCGATCTTTTGATCACTAGCCGCGAAAGCATGGTAACTGATGTAGAAGTCGGTGAATCTGTTGCAAATAGCGATCACAACTTAGATTCAAACTCCTAAACAATTTTAGAATAGATACTTGTGTTTCTAAAATACCTGATTTCAGTAAAGCTCAGTTCATAGGACTACGTCAGGAGCTTCAGCTTACAGATTGGGAGGCAAAATTAAATGAAAGACCTGTAGATCAGATGTGGGACATATTTCAAAATACGCTCACTAAGATGATTCAAACTTACATTCCTTTTAAGGACAGACGTCCCCCAAATCAGGCTCGCCCAAAGTGGCTCGACAAAGAAACTGGAAAAAAAAGTATTGCTAAAAAGAGACAGGCTTATAAGAATTATAAGTACTCGGGTGTATCTAATGACTATGAAAGTTATGTATCAATACAGAGAGATTTAAAAAAGACAATAAGAAAAAGAAACCGTTTGATAAATGATACCCAGTATGGTTTCAGACGGAAACGTTCTTGCGTAACTAACTTACTCGAATTCTACAACACAGTTATCTCGAATTATGACAAAAGAAACAATATAGATTTAATATATCTAGACTTTGCAAAAGCTTTTGATACCGTCCCACACGAAAGACTACTTACTAAATTAGCTTTGCATGGAATAAGTGGTAGCCTATTAGGTTGGACTAGTAATTGGTTGAATGGTCGAAAACAGAGAGTTGTTTTAAATGGAAAAACTTCTGGATGGAAAAGTGTTGCAAGTGGAGTTCCTCAGGGTTCTGTTCTTGGGCCACTTCTATTCATAGTATATATAAATGATATAGACAATGGACTAAAATCTACTGTTTACAAATTTGCTGATGATACAAAACTGTGCGGAGTGGCAAATGATCACTCAAACCAATTAGATATTCAAGAAGATTTAGATCAATTACAGCAATGGTCTGAAAAGTGGCTAATGAAATTTAACACAAGTAAATGCAAGGTAATGCACATAGGTAAAAATAACAGTAAGTACGATTACAAGTTATTTGGTAAATTCGTTAACAAAAGTGGATAGTGAAAAAGATCTCGGCGTAATTATCAGTAACGACCTCAAATCATCCAAGCAGTGTATTTCAGCCTCTGAGAAAGCAAATAAGATTCTGGGACTGATTGCGCGATCTTTTGATTTCAAAAGTCCATCACTCATTAACAAGCTATATAAATCGTTAGTTCGTCCACATTTGGAATATGCTGTTTCTGTATGGTCACCGAATCTCATTAAAGACATTGACAGACTGGAAAAAGTACAACGGCGAGCCACAAAACTGATTCCAAATATCAAAAATAAATCATACGAAAATCGACTAAAACACATGAATCTGTTTTCCCTAAAAAAGCGTAGACTCAGAGGTGACTTGATACAGGTCTTTAAGATTTTAAAGGGAATTGACAACATCAAAAGTGACAAAATTTTCACATTGAATGAGAATCAGACAAGAAACAATGGTCTCAAACTGTCCAGATTGTTTATTATTTAACTATACCTATGCATTTATGTATTTTATTTGTTATTTACATTATTATAGTTTTTATTTATTGTTTTATCATTAATGAGATTTTTTTTTTTTTCGCATCCGACCTAGATATGGATCAAAAGGTCTCCTGTCGGCATGCTCCGTCCTTGTAATCTTTTGTAATCTTTGTAACAAAGGCAGACTTACAACCAGATCAGTTTATGACCAGTCAGTCATAACCAAATGCAGTCTTCTTAAGTCGATGACTACCTGTATAGGTTACCCTGCTGAGATTGTGAGCTGGTGTACCCAAGCCAAAATGGTAGAGACTTGAAGACTAGATTGGCTGAACATAAGAGATCCATCAAATATGCCTAAGAAAGTTCAGCTGTATTCCACTATGTAAGTCATCAAAACCACTGGATTGACTGGGATAAGGCCAAACTAGCATTCAAGTCCAGTTGTGGTCTCAGGAGGAAAATAGTTGAGTCCACCTTAAAACAAGAATGTCCCAATTTTAACATCTCCAAAGGATAACGGTCTCCAGACATCATCTCACAGTTAGCAGTGAGTTGCTTGGTCAGTAATTATTACCCTCCTCACCCCCCCCAACAATCCCCGCCCTTGATTCTGTGACTTTTCCTTGAGTGAGGTCATCTGACCCTTCATATAAGCTGTCCATGTTCCAGTTACATTCCCCTCCTTATGTCAAAGGAGTAAATATGTCTTACCACTTCAACTATCTTGTACTTTCCTGAAGAGGGCTACAATCAGTAGCCAAAATATAGTAGTCAAATGTTCTCTCAAGTTTTCTTTTACTCCAACTGTGGGTTCTCCATATACCATCATATCTTTACTACACATACATTCATACATAGATACACATATCAAATAGTCCTTTTTCCTTATAAGAGAGGTGACCAAGTCAAAGCATACATCCAACCTAACCCCATCCCATGCCCATCCAAACCCATTCATCACCTCTCAAATCATAGCATCTCACAGATCCTTGTTCCCCACTCCACTGCTCAGATCTACAAAAATGCAACAAGAGAAGGCACTTCCACAACAGGCCCCAACAGCCAGAGCTGCCTTACCACCATAGTGTCACATAGTTGTGCCTGCCTGCCTGTGAAGACACCAGAAGAGACACCAAAGCACAAATGCAACTCACTCACCAACCCTCACCACCACCCATAAGTAGTGGGCAAGTACTGAGGGGCAAGTCCTTGGTCTCTGGAACAAGCCCAAATTACACTCACTCTTTCAACTCTCCATCTTCTTTCTAACCTATTTTACTATCATTATTTTCTTTAAATTTAAGGAGGGCATTACACTGGCACTCACCATCCCACACCTCTTAGCCAACTACACTGAAACAAACACAGGCACCCTACACAGGCCCACAATGTGCAAGACACACACATTAATAAATGCCACTCTTGTAAATCCTGGAACAGACTGAAATATACCATACTTGTTTATATTCAACACCCAACAAACTGAACCTGCACCCAATATAAATTATTAAATAAATAAGTAAACAAATGAATAAATGGCATCAAACATACAGAGCTACAGCAATTCTTGTACACACATACATTTACAGCACATACCATACTACAACCACAAACAAGACTAATAATATTCACAGATATCACAATCTGATACGAGAAAACAGTACAAAGATGAACTCATAAAAACTAACAAAAGTATACATTTTCCAAAAAGAACAAAGAAATTAATCACTTACAGTTACTAAAGTAAACAAAATCACCTCTCAAACAAAGAAAAATACATCACAAACATCTACAGAACCACCCACCTTCTGTTCCTCCACAGCCACCAGACACCAGCTTCCAGAAGCAAATCCATAATCATATCGCTCACTGTTACATCAGCACACTGGAAGACAAAACATTGCTGCATGCCAAACTCCCTGATATCCATCCCTCTGAATCCTCTCCCCCACCAAGAGGAAAGAGTCCGCTTGGCCAGACTGCAGTGCATCCACCTCTAAGCTACCAGAAGAGGCTGGATGACCGCATTGTGAACAGCTGCCCAGGATGTAACACTTCACCCCATACCATACAACACATAATGGAAGACTGCATTATACACAATCATGCATGCAAACAACACAACATACACTCTATAAAGGATTTGTGGGAAAACCCAGTTTCGGCTGTAGCATTCCTTGGGGAGATGGGAATGCTCGGACAGACAGTCTAGGGAACGACAACAACAACAACAACACCCCAAGACTATTCACACCCAACTCCTGCCACACATGGACTTAAACCACATACTGGAAGGTTACAACACAAACAGCATACCAAAGACGAAAAAGTCCAAGACCAACTCCACAAACTAATCATACTAAACTCCAGCAAACTCCCTACTAAACAACCTCCTCAATAGTCAACAAGTAACCTCCTGAAACATTTTAATGTGTTCCTCCACTCCACCCAAAAACATGGGAAACCATTAATGACATACCCTCAGATAATTTTTCCATCAAGATCACCACAGAACTTGCAGAAAAAATCAGCCAATCAACAAAAATATAAATAAATTTAAAGAATACTGTGTAGAAATTGAAACTGACTTGGCAAACTTATAAACCTATATCTAACTATGTACCAAGGGCTCCTTCCCCCTCCTTATAAGGGAGGTAGCCAAGTCAAGGTATGCACCCACTCCCATCTACCACCATTGTTTCTCTCTTATCTTAGCTCCTTGTGGATGAAGGATCCTTGTCTCCTGCCCACTGCATAATATTGTGCAGTATTTATTGCATGATTGCATACACCCAGTGCTTTAAGGACATTTTTTGGGCCACCCCTACATACTAGAATGAAAGAAGTATTAATCTACCACCTGAAAATATCTGGGCTCTGTACAAACTAAACTTACAAACACCTTCAATCATTCTTGGTCACAAAAAGGAATTGTGACACTTTGGAAAAGAACATACATAATCCCCATTGTACAATCAAACACCCTGCCTGAAAATCCAGCATACTACCAACCTATCTATTCTCTCTCTACTTTATCTAAAATGATGGAAAGATTGCTCTTAGAATCAAAGCACACATGCCTACCTCACCAAATCAACATGGATTCAAAGTGGGCCATTCCACTAATACATTGCTTACAAATTTCACCCAACATGTACTGGAAGACTTACACAAGAAAGTGCCACCAGACAGAACAATAATGGTGGTAAAACAACTAGGCTTCTGACACAGTCCCCAGACACATCTTGTCAAAAAAGATAATAGAAACTGCTATATAAGATACATACCTCCTTTATAAGGGGTGGCCAAGTCAAATTATACACACACTGTCCCAGGTCTCTCTTGCAGGATACCCACAGCCTCTACATAACTAGCAAGAACCTCCATTTTGACTCGCATTACACTCAATAAAGATTGCTGTCTGGATAGAGCAGGGTAGTATTAAATGTGTTCAGTCTTTTGTGTGGTGATTGCATTTACAGCAATTTGAGTTTGTGAGCAGGCCAATTCTTTGTCAGTACTTCCTCAATACTGGGTGATTTCTTGGTATGACTAAAGTCTGGGGGAGTTTGGTGGAGTACTGGGATTGGGGGTTACTCTTGGAGTGCTTGCTTTGTAATCTAGGACAAACCTGCTAGGGGTGATGTTGCAAAGGAAGAAGATCGATGTCCAAACTGCACCAAAACTTTGCCGCTGTATATACATCAGACTTTCCTTCAAATTCCGGACCTTTTCCTTACCTCAAAGTAGAGGTGCAACCCCAAAGGCCAAGCACCTGTCTCTGAAGGCCCATATTGACTTACCCACTACATACACATTAAAACCCATTTAACACCCTTCTCATCTTGGTGCCTCATGCATGAATCATCATCTTCATCTCCTGGCTGACAAACCTCCTGGTCAGCAGAATGTGAAGCGTGTCACAAAACAATCTTCTATCAAGGAGTCACCCAAGGAACAACATTATCTTGTGCTTTGTTTAGTTCATCTTCTTTCATGCTTGGGCTACGACTTGCAATGATCCTCCTTCAACTTCCTCAGTAAAGCACTAAATCTTCATCTATTCTGAACACTTCAATATTCTGCTGAACTGTTCCTTTCCATATTCTCCTTGGTCTTTCCGCTGGCCTCCTCCTTGGTATCTCCATTTCCTCCACCATCCTCAACACATACTTTTCCCCCAACCCCACCATCTCCGTCTTGTTTTCCTTCACACACATCCAAACCATCATAACCTTCTCCGTCTCATTTTCCCCTATATCTCTTTCAAACCACTTCTACCTACCTCCCCACAAGACACACTATCTTATTGATCGCATCTTCCCAATATATCCTCTAACCCTCCTGTTATCAATCATATTTCAGTACCATAAAACATAGCTGATCTGATACACAATTCATAATCACTGTCTCCATTCTTCAGCAAGATATTTCTATCAACTAACACGATGCCATCCTTCTCCATTTTGCCATGCCACTCTGCTACTTTTGTTCTTGCTACTCTCTCCATTTCAGATTAACAGTCCAACATATCTACTAAGTTACAAAACTTATGCACTTCTATTCTTCCCACTGCAATTCTTAGTCCTCTCTCCACTACCACCTCTCTCATTTTCTGCAACCTGGACACTGAAAAATCTAAAACTAATTTAACTTCTCTCTACTGAGCATCTCATGTGACACCAATTATTGAAATCCCCACATAATATTGATTTAATTCCTGCTACACAGCACAAGGCTATCACTAATACTATTCTACCTACTCAAATGTCCCTTCACACACCCAACCAAGGGCACAATATCAATGCTCTCACCTATACAGAAGACTTATCAATAATAGCCCTGCACTGCAACTACAAATTAACACTCAAAAACACAGAAATCTATCTCAAGTTAAAAACTATGGCTGATACAAAACAAAATGTTGGCTCCCCCTCAGAAGTCATCAGTATCACCCATCACTAAGATTAAATGGCCCAATTCTCCCACAGGAAAAATGCCATAAAATAATGGGCCTTGCAGTTGATAAACCCATGACCTTCAGCCCATATATCCGAGACAGCTGTACATTCTGGAATGGGCAGGGAGGGCAATTGTCCCACCGAGAAGTTTTCAGTTTTTACTTCCATATTTTCTGGTAGCTACCCCATTAAATTGGTGGGGTAGTTACCAGAAAATGTGGACATAAAAGAATTGAAAAATTCCAGGGGGGGGGGGGGTATTTGCCCTCCCTGCCCTTGCCGAGGGTACAGCCCTGTAAGACCTAACAGAAAAGGCAAACAAGAAAATCATCATACTAAGAACAGTAGCAGGCGCAAGATCTGGATACAAGAAACTCTTATTCTATAAAACAACCCATAAGAACTACATTTATCTATGCATCTGCAGCATAGTGCCCAACAATTATGAAAACAGACATCCTATAAACAAAAAATAAAGCATTAAAAACTGCACTAAAACTATCCAAACAGAACACCTATACTCAGAAACCAAAATCCTCCTCATAAAACAGCATGAGAATTAAAGGCACACGGTTCTAAACAAGAGCCCCTGAACCTTCTCATCCCTCACTATACCACACAAGCACAGCTCACTCAATTGGGAGAGAGGTGTGGAGAAAGAAAAGAACATACATACATATACCAAGAGCTTTTTCATCCTTACAAGGGAGGCAGCCAAAGTCAAAGGCATATATCCACTCCCACACATTTCATCCCCACATACTCAACTCCTATTCACCACCCCTCCCTTTCTCTTTTCTTGGTTCCTCCTGACATGTTATCCTTGCATCTTGCCCACTGCCCTGGGTCAGAAGCAATGCAGCAAGACACAGCACATCCACAGCAAGGCCACTTTATTTAATCAGTAATCCCCTCTCTCCATCCCCTCATGCAGAAAAAGAGAAAACAGGGAGAAATTCCTTCAGGCTGTGTCAAAATATCATTCACACATACTCCCTCACCCCCCATCCCCCACCCACTCCCTTCCATGCATCACAGCATCATCCATACACAACCATTCTCCACTCACCCCAATCTTCTGTCTTCTCCCTTCCTTCCTCAACAGACATTCCCCTCTTTCCCAATGCCCCTTTTACCCCATCCATCCATTTCATTCTTGGTTGCCCCTCATGTTCACTCCTTCTACCTCTGTATTTCCATGTGTCCTAACCATCCCAATACTCTCATCAACCCATTTCCCAACTTTCCACCCACAAAAAGTATAATAAATAAATAAATAAATAAATACTACTCAAACATCTACAATTATCTGGCCCCAGCACCCCCACAACACATCCATACAGACAAGCACTGCAAAATATCTACAAATTCTATTCTTCACTAGACTCCAAACAACAACCCAACTGGTAAATCACTCCCAAGACAAATAAGAACCATACTTGCATGACTGCTGAAACCACTCTCGTGCATCAGAAGAGTACCCACAAAAAATTGGCCTCTCAAGTGACTACTGCCGAGATACAATCACCACAAAGAAGACAGAGCACCTCATTCTACACTGCTCTACTCTTACCCCATCCAGATAACAAGACCTGACTAGAGAAACCCACATAATGTGTATGGTCACAATCCTTTGAGGGGAATTTTTTTTATCTGTGCCACATAGATTTGTTAGTAGACAACAAAAAGATAATCTATAGATGAGGTTAGTGGGAACAAAAAATGCTCTTATGCCAAAGCGTACATATATTCAGGCTCGAGCATGTTTGTTTTACTCACAAAGGTTGTTGAGATATTGTCTCTCCCGCCCCCGTCAGGGTGGACGCCACTTTCTGATACCTGGAGAGCCATGACCAAGGAAATATCAACATACATGTATATAATAACATAACCATAAGCATTCCTGACCATGAAGATTTTTAATTACAGAAGTCACTACAATATGCATCAAGTAGCTTTAAGTTCAAGCTGACAATGTCAAATACTAAATGCCAGAGGTTTGCTTTCTGTTGGCTCTAGTAATTACTTCTGTAACCATATGATAAATTCTAGCATTATTTACATGACTGATGTTCTTGATATATTTACAAAATTGGATGCAACCCAACAAGCAGCCAGTCCATACCAACTATGACATCTTTCATCACACTTTCATTTACTTACAATTGCACTCTGATTTATCCACATTTACAAACTGCTATTATGCCAATAAATTCCTGCTAGTACTAAAAGAAATAGCTATTCATTTCACTGCCACAAATATACCATTTCAACATTCAAAATATAGTCCTTTCACACATTCAATCATTACATTCACATTCAACACTGTAATTGTAAAATTGCATTACACCTGCAGATTATTTACTAGTCATAATATTATGCAAGTGTGGCCAAAATTATATGTTGATAATTTGTGTACTTCGAGTGGTGCAACAAAGGAACTGGCAGTAGCAGAGCAACATTAAACCAAGAATTGGGCATTCTGAATCCATAACTTCTGTGTACTGGCCTAGGCAGAACAATGGTGTACCATGTTCATTCTTGAGTAATTACTTAAAACAGGTTATTATAGTGGCATCATTGGCTTCATATTTAGTTCATTCCATTCTCTCATCCCTTCTTGCTGCATGTGGCTTACCCATAACCTAAGAAATAAGTGATATGTGACAGCACATGTATGAATGGTCACAGAACATTTCTACAATATGACTTGTGTGAAACCTCATTACATTGCCAACATTTGCCAAAGAATACAAATATAGGATACACAATTTTCAGCAAGGACAAAATTCCAAGAACTTGTCCCTTTTTATGAAATATAACCTGAAAGATGTTCCTATTTTCCAGGGGAGACCAAAATAAGGATCACTGATCACTTTCAATCCAAGTTCCTCAGGAGAAAGAAAAGAAAGAAAGAAAGAAAGAAAGAAAGAAAGAAAGAAAAAAAAAAAAGTTACATAGCCTCCCTGTGGAAGTCTTGTATGGAATTCTGACCAAACAAGTTCCATGTATTCAATACTTTGGGGATGACTGCTGGCTGAGCAGGTTAGAAACACTACTACTTGTGGCAGCGGTCAAGAATGGAAGCATTTTGCATCCTGCCTGGCAAGCAAGTTCATAGTAAAGATATACATTAAATTCCCTTCGTCAAAAAGTCCTCTGTACAGAAGCATCATCCTAGCCTCCTCTGACAAGGGTAATCTACAACCAAAACCAGGAGGCCCAGCTTTTGTCTGCAGGCAACCATGAGTTGCTCCAAAGGATCCCACTGAGCAACTACAGTAAAACTGGAATTCTTCACCCTTGAAAACACATCAATATTGCATGCCAGACCCCCCACCCGATATCCATCCCTCTGAACACTCTCCCCACCGAGAAGACAGAAACCACCTAGCCAGGCTTGGTGTGCCCATCATACAGCCCTTCTAAGTAACCAAAAGATGATGGATGACTGCATCACATATAACAGTCCTGGATGTAACACTTCATCCAATACTCCACAACACATTATGGAAGACTGCACTGTACATAATCATGTATGCCTACATCAATATATATTCTATTAGGGATTTTAATCTTTAATGTCTTGCTACATTGCTTCCGATCCAGGGCAGTAGGCGAGATGCAGGGGTGACCTGTCATCCACGAGGAGCCAAGATAAGAGGGAGGAAGGGGGGTGGATGGGAGTGGAGTATGTGGGAATGGAATGGGTGGGAATAGATTTATGCTTTTGTTTTTTGGCTACCTCACTTGTAAGGGAAAAAAAGCCGTTGGTATATGTATGTATGTATTAGGGATTTGTGGGGAAACTCTCTTCCTGCCATGGTGTTCCTCAGTGAGACTGGACTGCTCACCCAGACACTCTAGGACAGGGGTTCTCAACCTTTTTCCTGTTATGTCATCAAAACCATCGACCTGTACCCCACATTAACCTGACAGAGAATACAGAATGATAATGTATTAAAACTAATTGAATATACAATGGTACTGCAATAGATATCAAATGGTCTCAAAATGTGATACATGCACTTCTATAAGTCATTCCCTATATCTACAGATTTCAATGTTTAAATAATCTTTCACTTGTCATCCCAGTAACAGTCCCACAACCACTAGGTTGAGAACCTTTGCTCTAGGTAATGACAGTAACAACATCAATATTTCAAGGACTCTAATAGCATCCCTTCTGAGTAGACATGCAACATTCTTTGACGACAGGAAACTAAACTACACTCAAAAAAAGGATGCTGATCATTTTAAATTTTTACTACCCTTCTGTTCTGCAACTTTCCTTAAATCTCTCCTTTACCACCCCTTTCTATGGTGCAATATTGTCCCCATGGATAGAAATGTTTATTGGTGACAAAATACTAATCCCTCTAGAAGGAAAGATCATATGGGATGCCTTTTGCTAAAGGTACTTGCACAGAAAATGGATGAGGAGATTCCGAGAATGCTGTATTGCATGGATTCCTATCATGGGTACATTTTAGCTATAGATTCAGAAAAGTAGCCACAACAATAGCATTAAAAAATAAATATATAAATAAATAAAATAATAATAAAATGAAATAAAAGCAAAATTGTGATGAGCAGGTGGGAGGCTTAATCAAGAAAAACCTACGATTTTTTTTTATACAACTATACTATACATATACTATTATTAGTTATGATAAAGACAAAACATAGGATTTGTCATTATCAAACCAACAATATACCTGTGCATACTTAACCATTCTATATACTCGTATCTCATTCTATCTACACAAACTAACATGCTCAAGAACTTCTTAGGTACTCACACATGGAAGCTTTTCACATATTGTGAGCTATTGGAGAAAAATATTCAACTATGAATAAAAATACAACATAATAACATCTATGGATCTTTCAAAGTTCTCTCACTCTGAATATTTAACAACTACAAAGAATAAACTGCAGACCTATTTATAAAGTACCCCACATTCTCCATCTGATAATAATATCGTTACTTCAAGTTTCACAGACTGGAAACCTGCAGCTCCACAGTGGTTGGTAACTGTCCTCAGGCTCTACCATAGATCTCACTTGAGACTGACATTGTATTAGTATTGGAGAGTTCCAAAGTCACTGACTAGTAGTAGAACTGGAGCAGTTGCCAGTTATCTGCTTGCATTGGGTGAAAAGGTGGGGGGAAATACATTTGAAGTTAATATAGACATATCTTGGGCATAATATGGAGACTGAGTGTCAGCCCCTCAGGGCTGCACCTCCTGATGGAGGTAAGGGTATTGCTAGGCTTTGAAAATAGGCAGCAGGGAGAGGATTCTCTCTGATGTCCATCTTGCAGGACCACAGGTACTTGCTGTTAGTCCCTCTCCATCTGAAAAACAAATTTCTTACACTAAAAGTTTTCATGGGGGTCAGTAAGACTTTCTGGTATTATCCTTTTTGCCAACAAATAGAAACCATTATTACAGTTTCCTTAGTATTATACCTTGATACCAAAATGATACATGGACTTGCACTCTCTGGAAAGACGCAGTGTGGGGTGATCTAATAGAGGTGTTCAAGTGTATCAAAGGCTTTAACAAGGGTGATGCAAACAAGGTCATCATATTAAAACAACAGGGCAGGACTCGCAGTAATGGTTTTTAACTGGACAAATTTAGATTTAAGAAGGAAATAGGCAAGAATTGGTTTACTAATAGGGTGATCGACAAATGGAATAGACTTAGTGACCATGTGGTAAACGCTGAAACTATCAGTTGTTTTAAGAAACAATTAGACAACTCCATGGATGGGGATGACAGGTGGTAACGGACACGGAACTGCCAAGTATAGGCCTTATGGTCTCTTACAGTCTCCTTCAATCTTGTGTTCTTGAAAAGGCTTCCTTCAGCATGAAATCATCTGGCAGTGACCAGAATGAGCATACAATTTGAATACATACCCAAAACCAAGAAAGCCACAACCTTTGATTACCTTCATGCATTTCCTTCTACTGGACAAAATTGCCTTGTGGCTACAAGAATGGAGTCAATCACATACTTCACAGGAATAACAACCCCAAAAAACATAAACCTACATAATCAAAAAAAATCATGAATGTGTACATACACATCAACATATAACAAAAGGCCTTCCTCTCTTATAACAGGTTAGTCCACCCACCCCATACCCATCCAAAACACACAAGTTGTCCCTCACATCTTTGCACCCCAAACATGAAGAGCCATTCCTATCCCCTGCCACACTGCTAGAGACAAGACAATTGCAGCAAGACACTGCTTCTGCAGCAAGACCTGACAGCTAGAGTGGGGTTGTCCCACTTCAATTTAAGGTGATTTCTCTGTTCATCCACTCAAGAAACTTGAAGGGTAGAAATGAACATCCTTACATTCACTTCTTCATCCATTTACAATCTCTCTCCATTAACTCTTACAGTTTGTACTCCTTCCTTGTTCAACTTTCATCCATCAATCCACTTTACTCTTAATCTTCCACCTCAAGTTCACTCCATCCACTTCTGCTTTCCATGCTCTTTTTGTTAGTCTTACTTTACTCATTCTTTCCACATGTCTGCCCAATCTCAGCATTTCTTATTTCTACCCTATCTGCCAACTCTCTGTGGAACACCACTTCTTTCCCAAACTCCAAACCTTACTTTCTCTCTCACTGAAATCTAAGTGTCTAGGCATAAAGATAGCAATTTCCATTGTCTCTTATTTTCTCTCTTGGAATTCCTGATCCAAAGCTAGATGATCAGAATGATCTTGTCTTCTTTATTTCGGAGCCTGAATTTTCTCAATCTTCAATCATCCAACTCAAATATTTACTCTATTAACATATCAACATGCTGTATGTATATCTTGCCTAACTCCAAAGACTATCCAGAGTTCTTTGAATACCTAGCATTTTCAATGGAACAAATTCTATCCCACTCATCCTCTCAAATCTACAGTAGGAGATTCCTTTCTTCAATTTCAGCTTTGGCCTTCCCTGTTTACAAATTTAACTGTTGAACTAAACTTCACCTTCCTGGCCACTTTGGAGATGAATTTGACATTCTAGATCTCTTCCTAACTACTCATTATTACATACATACATACATACATATACCAAGGCTTTTTTCCCCCTTACAAGGGGGGGTAGCCAAAAAGAAAAAGGCATAAAATCATTCCCACCCATTCCATCCCTGAATACACTCCACACCCCTCCACCCTCCCTCTTATCTTAGCACCTCCTGAATGACGGGTCATCCCTGCACCTTGTCCACTGCCCTGGGTCAGAAGCAGTGTCGCAAGACACAGCACATCCACAGCAAGGCCGCTTCATTAAATCGGCGACCCCCCCTCTCTGTCCCCCCCATTGCATAAAATGAGAGGACGGGGAGAAATCCCTTCGGGCTGCGTCAAATTTTGCTCACACATACTACCTCACCCCCCATCCACCCGTCCATTCCACCTCATGCAATCACATCATCATCCATATACAACCATATTTACAACCTATTTTCCTACTCATTATTACTTGTTTTAAACTCTCTACGCTGAGTACCTCAATTCTGTCAGTTCTATTGTTTAACTGTTAGGTCAAAATCCAGCTCTCCTTGTGCAGATGACTTTGATATTCTGATACAACTGACTGGGACACTATGAGGTAGTATTTATTTAGTTGTGAAATAATTACTACCTCCATTCTCTTGATCCTTCAGCATTTGCAGACTATTGCACGAGTTCATTTTGAGTATGGACGTACATATTCCATCCACATCTTCTAACTCTAAATCAATAAAACCCTGGTCTACTCACACTTATCCTACTATCCAAGACAAGGACATTGCTTATATACAAAAGAATAACCTTCAAACTCAAGAGAATTATAAACTATGTAAAACTGTGGCCCCAAGAGGCTAGTACCCATCTCCAAAACAAGCTTAAGTGTTCAGTCACCCAGTCCTAATAATCCTATTTCCTTGCTATCATCATTTTTTTTTCCAAGGGTAGAACATTACACTTATGCCTGCCCTCCCACACTTTCTTCTGTATGTGGTGATACTGAAACAAAATCTGGTCCATTCATATGCCCTAAACACACACAACCCATCACCCATAAGTAGGCAATGATGCAGGGAGGGGCTGCCATCAACCTTATGGAAGAAACAGATTATCTGTCTTAGTGGGACACAAATACCTATTATTTTAACAAGAAAGCAGCAACTAGGTGTAGGGGATATTATTAATTAATGAAAATAAAATCCAACTTATGTAAAGAGGATTGGCAGGAGAAATGCTGGTGGTGAAATTTGCAACTCTCAAAAAACTTCACTAGCATTCCTCATTGTGAGAGCTCTAAGGAATTTTAGTGAAAAAGTGTGTTAAATGACTGTGATAGGAAAAGACTGGTGGGATATACTACCAAAATACATGTGTACTCTCCCACAATCCCAAAAACGAGTTTCCCCTCATTGGAATCCATAGTGTGGGAAGGTGAACCTAAGGAGAAACCTAAGATGTAATTCAACTGGATTTCATCTGAAGCTCAGGGATGATGCATGTGCCTAAGAGTATGTAGTGGCAGCTCCTAACTGATTAAAGATATTTGACATCTTTGAGAACCCTGAAGAACTGTGGAATACCTTCACATGTGAAATTTTGAAAGCTGCCAAAGATCGGAGTGTTCAAGCTTGATGAGTGGTGTGGTGTTGAATGAAACACCAGAAAATATAGAGATAAGCCATACTATTAGAATGACTGGTGACTAAATGTCAACCCCTTGGGGCTGCACCTCCATGTGGAGGTGAGGGTCTTGATGACTCTTGAAGACAAACTATCAGGAGATGATTCTCTGATATCTATCTTGTATGACCACTCTATGCAGGTATTCATCACTGGTCCCAATACAAGATCTTCGTAAGATATATGAATGAAAAATTAATTTCAATATAGAGAAATACTAAATATTGGAAATGGGCAACATGATGAAAAGCCCATCACTAAACAATAAGACAGGAAATGAAACAATCACAAAAGTAGACATAGACGACACTGTGGGTGTGGTCTGGAGACAAATGTTAGCCCAATGAGGAGGCATCTTGGGCAGAGGTGGGGAGTTGATAAGCTTTGGAGATGAGAAGTGAGGAAATGACCCTCCCTGGAGTCTATCCTACAAGACCTCCTCTTGCAGGTGTCCATCACTGGAAGAAGCAGTGGTTCCTCTTTCATCATTTTGTTTGTTGTAAGACAACTATCAAAATGTGAATGGTCTGGCTCCAGCCTCTCGTAGTACATCTATTTTCCTGCACAAAAAGTTTAAATTATAGTCAAAATATATGATAACTTACGTCTGTGACTCCCGAACGGACTTCAGAGAAGCATTGAAATCATCTGTAAACTCCCTCCACACTGTGATGCCCAGGCGCCTTTTAAGGTCTTGGGCTTGCTTGATCTTTGATCCCAAAACCTGACGCAGCATTTGGATCTCCTCCTCTGTCTGTAGAAGAAAATCAAATGAATGATGCAGGCCACATTTTAATGAAGACAACATAAACTTCAGCCTTTACCTTCACTTACAAATTTAACCCAATAAATACATAGACCATAGACAATTCTAACTATATCATTCTTACTTTTTACTCCACAACTTATCATGACAAAGGGATGATACCTGATTGTGTGCACATGTGCAAATGTGTGTGTGTATTCACCTTGGTCTTTGGATCATGTGCTGGACTCGTGATCGACATCTATTTCCCTCCCAGAAGAGAGCTCATAGCTTGTATGACCGATCTATGGGTAATGCTGTGACCTTACACGCATACACACTCCCAACTCCTTGCCACGAGAGTTGGAGTAACAATGTGAAGCACAGAGATACTGAAATTATTTCAGCCCTGGACAGGATTCAAACCCAGACCACCATAGTGACGGTTGGGGATTCTACCAACTGCACCACCTAGGCATGTGTGTATTTACCTACCTAGTTATATTTTGCAGGAGAAGAGCTATGCTCGTAGGGACCCGCAGTTGTATCTTTCCGCATCCAGTTCTTTCTCAAAGTCGTGTATAGTTTTAGCACTCACCGTTTTCTCTTTTAATTTATTCCATGTGTATGTGTATGTGTGTGTATGTATTCACCTTGGTCCTTGGATCACGTGTTGGACTCGTGATCGACAGCTATTTCCCTCCTGGAGGAGAGCTCAGAGCTCGTATGACCGATCTATGGGTAATGCTATGACCTTACACACACATACACCCCCAACTCCCCGCCCACGAGAGTCAGAGTAACAACACGAAGCGCAGCGATACCGAAATAATTTCGGCCCTGGGCAGGATTCGAACCTGGTACTGCTGGCACCACCGTACTGGCAGTCCAGTACTATATCCACCGCGTCACCGAGTCGTGTAATGTGTGTGTGTGTGTGTGTGTACTTTTAGTCTTTCCTCATAGGGTTCATCTGCCAGACTGGGGACCTGTTTGGTTGCTGCAGTTTGTATTCTCTCAATCTTGCTTATATCCTTAACTCTGTGTGGGGACCATACTAATGATGCATATTCCTGTCTTGGACATATCAGGGTTTCGATGATGATTGATGACTGATGATTAATGATGATGGATGATGATGGATGATGACTGATGATGATGGATGATGAGGATTGATGATGATGATGAGTAGTGTATGTATGTGTGTGTGTGTGTGTGTATTTACCTAGTTGTATTTACCTAGTTGTATTTTACGGGAAGGGGAGCTATGCTCGTGGGGTCCCGTCTTCATATCTCATTTTATCTAAACTATTTTTAAATTCATGAATTGTTTTTGCACACACCACTTTCTCATCTAACTTGTTCCAACTGTCTATTGCTCTGTGAGGAAAGCTGTTCTTTTTAAAATCTCTTCTATAGCTGTCTTTTTTTATTTTCTTTCCGTGTCCTCTTGTATTTCTGTCATCCCATTTTATCAGATTCTCTCTATCAGTAATTTCTATGCCTTTCATGATTCTGTAAATAGCTATCAAATCTCCTCTCTCTCTTCTTTGCTCTAGTGTCTGTAGTTTAAGTTTTTGTAGTCTCTCTTCATATGATAGTTTTGAGAGTGTTGGTGCCAGTTTTGTAATTGCTCTTTGTATTCTTTCAAGTTTTTTTATACATTTTTTTGTACTTGGTGACCATATCGTTGCTGCATATTCCAATCTTGGTCTTATCAAAGTGACTAGTATTTTCTTCACCATTTCTTCGTCCAGGTATGTAAATGCCACTTTGATTGTTCTTATTAAATTATAAGTTTCTCCAAAAATTTTGTTTATACGTTTCTCAGGGGACATATTATTCATAATAATGACTCCCAGGTCCTCCTCATTTTTTACTTTTTTTTTTAATTTCTTCTCCCAATTTATATGATCTCACTATTTTTTTTTTTTTGCTTTTTCCAAATTCCATTATACTACACTTAATATTGAATACCATCTCCCACTTCCTACTCCATTCCCATATTTTATTGAGATCACTCTGTAGCGACTCACAATCTTCTTCAGTGTTTACTTTTTTCAACAACTTTTCATCATCCACAAAGAAGCTCATTTAACTTTCAATTCCTTTATCCATATCATTAATATATGAAGCAAACATTATTGGGGCCAGAACTGTTCCTTGTGGAAAATCACTTATCACTTCATCCCAATTAGAGTGTTTGTCTTTTATCACTACTCTCATTTTTCTTTCATGCAAGAAGTTTTCCATCCACTTCAGCAGTTTGTCCTCTATTCCTCCTGCAGTTTCTAATTTCTTAAGCAACTTCTTATGTGGCACCTTATCAAAAGCTTTTTTCAGGTTTAGAAATGCACAATCAGCCTATCCATCTCTTTCTTGTATTACATCTATTAGCCTTGAATAGAAACAAATTAAGTTTGTGATGCATGATCGTCCTTGTCTAAATCCAAAAATGTCTTGGGTTTAGTACGTTGTTTTTTTCTAAATGCCTTACCCATCTACTTTTGACAATTCTTTCACAAATTTTTGCTATCATACTTGTTAGAGAGACCGGTCTATAGTTAGTAGGGTCTTCCTTGTTTCCCCCTTTTATATTGGTACTATATTTGCTCTTTTCCAATCTTTTGGAACTTTTCCTTCTTTCAATGAACTGTTTATTAGGCTATGTATTTTGTCTTAGTTCATTCCTGCATTCTCTCAAAATCCAGTTTGTTATTCCATCTGGTCCATGCGATTTTCTGACATTGAGATTACTCAAGTGTTTCATTATTTCATTCCTTGATACTTCTATCCCTTTCAAAGGGGGGACTTTCTCCTCTCATTCAATATCTCTAGGTTGTATGTTCTCCCTTGTAAACACTGATTTAAAATGCTTGTTCATCATTTCTGCCATTTCTATTTCCTCTGTATTCAGCTCCTCCTTGTAGTAGTTTCTCTAATTCTTGTTTGTTTTTCAGTTTGTTTACAAATCTATAAAAAGTTTTGGTTGATCTTTACATTTTTCTCTGACATCTTTTTCATATTTTCTCTTTTCTTCTCTGCACACTTGTAAATATTCATTTCATAACTAGTATATATTTTCCATTTTTCAGGTCTTTTGTCTTTTTTCCATTTTATCCAAGCTTTATCTCTTTTGTCTTAACTCCCTACATCTTTTGTTGTACCAGCACTTTATATATTCTTTTTCTTGCTTTTGTCTTAGGACATACTTTTCCACTCCTTTATAAATTTTTGTCAAAAGATTCCATTTCTCTTCTACTGTTGTTTCCTCTGTGTGTTTTCTTTCATGTATTTTTCCTCATTTAGTTCCAGTTCAACCAATATGTGGTCACTTTTACTTGTTGGTGTCTTATATTCAATCTTGTCCACTATTTCGGGTTCTGATGTGATTATTAGGTCCAGTCTCGATGGTTCTCCCTCATTTCTATACCTAGTATTCTCTTGTATCCATTGTGTCATTGTATGTTCTATAATCATATCAAATAGTACATTTCCCCAAAGGTCGTCTCCACCCTTCACTGTCATCTCTTCCCAACAGATTTCTTTACAATTAAAGTCATCCATTATAACTATTCTTCCTCCATCTTCCATTATCTAATTTAGCGTTATCCTTGTGTCTTCTAACACTTTTATGTTATCTCTCTTCCCACAAGGCCATTTTAGGAGGCACATAATTTACTACAAACTTCCTGCTCTTCCCATCCCTGTCCTCCACTTCCACCATAATCATCTCTACTCTATTCTTTCCATATGTGATATTCCTCACATTTATATCCTTCTTAGTCAGGAACATAACTCCACCCCCTTGTTTTACCTCTCTGTTTCTAATCCAATAATTATATGAAACATGTCCTACACTGTTAGGTGGTAGTAGACCTTTCAATTTTGTCTCTACAATTCCCATTATGTTCTTTTTCCACCAGGTAATCATTCAGTTCAAGCCTGTTATTAAGCCATCTATGTTTGTGTAAGACACTTAATTTTCTGCTACTTCCATCATGTTTTCTGTTTCCTTTCTCTTTTTCTCTATGAACCATTTCCTCACTTTCATATCCACTACTCTCCAATAGAATTTCTCTTTTTCTGACTGTTCTTTTCTCATTTTTTCCCTTAGCTTCGTCTTTTTGTTTTTTCATCCTCTCTTTCCTCTTTATTCATTTCTCTTTTTATCCATACTTGTTTATATTGTTCACTATCAGCTAGTTTACCTGTTTTTGCTAAGATATTCTCTGCTGTTGTTTGTGACCTGAATTTGATCTTAATTGGTCTAGTCTTATTTGTATTGTATTTCCCTAGTCTATATATTTCTTCAATTTCTTTCCCTGTCTCTTGTCCATCCTCTTGAACTACTTCTAATATCTTGTTTACCTTTTCCTTTTCCTCTTTTACTCTTGTGGTCCTACTTGGATTATACTTCTCTTCCATCCCTAATATAATTATACATTTCTTTTTTCTCCACTAAGTCTCTTATTATATACTCCTTTTCTCCCATCACTTTAAAATGCATGTCCTTAGTTTGTTCTTTCATCTGTTGTTTCACTATATCTGTAAATACAACTTTGTTGTTCTCTTGAACTTTTCTTCAACCCTGTGCTTCCTTTGCTATGGACTCTTTATTTTCTTTATCAATATTCTTTAATTCCTCATTCTCATCTTTTACTTCTTTTAACTGTCTTTTTAATTCTTCTATTTCTGTGTAACCTGTGATAATTGGTCAAACCTAACCTCCCATTCTTCGTTCATTTTTTTTTTGTTTCTCCTCTAGATTTACTAGTCAGGGGAGGTTGTCACCTCCTCCCTCATTAAATCCATAAATGCAGTCATCTTCTCCTTCCATTGAGCTGTTATTATCTATAATTCTGCTCTTGACACCTCTGCTTCCTTGTTGTTCCTCATCTGTGTATTCTGCCCCTCTCCTATGATCCAGGGCCCATTCGTCCCCGTCCTCATTTTCTTCCATTTTCCTCAATAATTCCTCTCTTTCTCCTATTTCTTCACCTTCCCACTACACCAAAAGCTTTCCCCTTCCCTACTAATACAACAAGGTACTCCCTCATAATTGAGATCCACGAAAATTGCACTTCTTTTCCAGAGTTCCAATCTTCACTGTGTATCCGACGTATGTGTGTGTGTGTGTGTGTGTGTGCACACACATGTATGTGCACCTGCATGTGTATGTGTAGAGGAACAGTGCAACTCTCGTTGGGTCCTATCTCCCACTCTCCGATTTATCATACCTCACCTTAAATTCATGTATGGTTCCAACTTAGTCTATATCTCTAATTTCCAATAATTACATTTAGATTTTAATTCACATATTATTCCAGCTTGAGTTATACATGTATTTGTGTGTGCATGTGTGTTTGTGTGTGTATTTACCTAGTTGTATTTTGTGGGAAGGGGAGCTACACTCGTGGTGTCCCGCCTTTGTATCTCAGTGTCTAGTTTGCTCTTAAACTCATGAATGGTTTTTGCATACACTATTTCATTGTCCAGTTTGTTCCAAGTGTCCACCACTCTATGTGGAAAACTGTTTTTCTTCAGATCTTTTCTTCAGAGCTATTTTTTTTTATATTCTTTCCATGTCCTCTTGTGCTTCTCTTGTCCCAGTGTAACAAGTCCTCTCTATCGAGTATCTGTGCCCTTCATGATTCTGTAATGGTCAGTAGGTCACCTCTCTCTCTTCTTTGCTCCAGAGTTGGTAACTCCAGTTTAGCCAATCTCTCCTCATATGACAAGTTTGCAAGTGCAGGTGCCATTTTTGTTGCTGCTCTCTGGATTCTTATCATTTTCTTTATATTCTTTTTGGTTCTGGGTGACCACAATGTCACCGCATATTCTAGTCTAGGCCTTATCAGTGTGACCAATATTTCTTTAATCATTTCTTCATCCAAATATGTAAATGCCACTTATATTCATCTTAGCAAGTTGTAGGATTCTCTGACAATTTTGTTTATCTGTTTATCATGGGACAAGTTGTTTGAGATAATTACACCCAAATCTTTTTTTTTGGATCTCTCATTTACCTCCTTGGTTCCAATTTTATATTGCCCCGATACCAATATTCTATTTTTGCTTTTTCCAAACTCCATTATGCTACACTTGTTAATATTGAAGTCCACTTCCCATTTCTGACTCCAGTTCCATACCTTATTCAGGTCTTCCCATGTGCATGTGTGTGTGTATGTATTTACCTAGTTGTACCTAGTTGTATTATATGGGAAGGTGAGCTATGCTCATGGTGACCCATCTTTGTATCTTTCAGCATCAAGTTTGTGTGAGAAGTTATTCTTTTTTAGATCTCTTCTATAATTATCCTTTTTGAGTTTCTTTTTATGTCCTCTAGGACTTCCATTCCTTTCATGATTCTATAGTCAGTAGATCTCCTCTTTCTCTTCTTTGTTCCAGAGTTGTTAGTTCCAATTTGGACAATCTTTGTGTGTGTGTGTGTATTTACCTAGTTGTATTATACGGGAAGGGGAGCTATGCTTGTGGTGACCCATCTTTTTATCTCACATCTAGTTTGTTCTTAAATTCATGTGTGGTGTTTGTACACACTACTGTTTCATCCAATTTGTTCCCAACATCCACCACTCTGTGATTTTTTTTTTTTTTCAGATCTCTTCTACAACTATCCTTTTCGAGTAATTTTTTTCCATGTCCCTTGGTTTTTCTTCTATCCCACTTTAACAAGTCTTCTCTGTCAAGGACTTCCATGCCTTTCATGATTCTGTAAATGGCCAATAGATTGCCTCTTTCTCTTCTTTGTTCCAGGGTTGGTAGTTCCAGTTTAGACAATCTTTGTTCATATGTCAATTTTGAAAGTGTTGGGGCCATCTTTGTCATTGCTCTTTGGATTCTTTCTATTTTCCTTATATTCTTTTTTGTACTGGGTGTCCATAGTGTCACAGCATACTCCAATCTTTGTCTCATCTAAGTAGTTAATAGCCACCTTTATTGAACTTAGTAGATTGTAGGTTTCTCCAACTATTTTGTTTATCTGCTTGTCTGGGATATAGATTAAAAAAAAAAAAAAAAAAAAAATGTGTTGTCTGCTACACCATTTTGAGTATTTCGCTGTTTGTCACATTTTTAAAGGTAGTTACTATTTAGAAAAAAAAAGCATGTAAATGAACAGACACGGTAATAAAAAAGAATACCGGGCGAGTTGCTATTCTTGTCCGAAACTTTTTTAAAACTGTGCCAAAACTAAGTGGGGCAATTGTACATTGTAAAACAAATAAAACACATCAAAACATGAAACCGCAGAAAATGGAATTGCCCTAACACCATAGAAAACCTTAAGTGAGGGGTATACTGATTTATTAGATATTCTAACATAGAAAAATTATTGTAATATGGTTCTTTTCCTTGCCAAGTTATTTTAAAACAAAATATATAAAAAAACGAAAATACAGTGGTACCTCTACTTACGAAAGGCTCTACATACGAAATTTTCAGGTTACGAAACACTTCTTCGGAAAAATATTGCCTCTTGTTACAAAAGAAATTTCAGGATACGAAAGGCGAAAATTTCAAAATACGCGCTGCTACTCACAGCTCCCAGAGTCCACCGAACGTAAACATACTTGTAGCATCCTGTATCTTGGTTTGAAAGTGGTGCGTCTGAGCTGCTCTGCCATTGGCTATTGCCCAGCATCTTCCTGGCATCCCATTGGCTAGGAGGGACCTCTGTGTGTATGTGCGTATACCCAGAATCCTCTTCGTTTTCCCGTCGGCCCACGAGGATCACCGAAGCCTCAGTCTCACACTAGCGAAATTCAGTTAAGCATGAAGTGTTTGGACAGTTTTTCATCAGCTTTTGTTAGTGTTTATTGCAACTTTACACGTGTGTATTAACTTTTATTCGCTATGGGCCCCAAGAAAGTGATGGAGAAAAGTGGTGAGAAGAAAGTTGTTTTGTCCATACAAACAAAGCAAGAGATAATAGAAAAGTACGAAAAAGGGATGTGTTTGGTTGATCTCACCAAAGAATATGGCTGTAATCCATCTACGATCAGCACGATATTAAAACAAAAGGAAGCCCTAAAAGCTACGACTCCTTCCAAAGGCCTCTCTGTCATTTTGAAGAGGAGGTCGGCAGTGAACAATGAGATGGAGAGGTTGTTACTCATGTGGATAAAGGAGAAAGAGATAGCTGGAGACACAGTGACCGAGACCATAATTTGCGAAAAGGCGACCGCCATCTTTAATGACCTCGTAAAGATGGATGCGGGCAAGGGAACTTCGGCGCAAGAACCACACCAGGAGTTTGAGGCATCGCGTGGGTGGTTCTAGAAGTTCAAAAAGAGGACTGGAATTCACTTTGTTGTTCGGCATGGCGAGGCATCTAGCGCCGACCAGAAAGCGGCCGACGAATTTGTGCGAAAATTTGAACAATTGGTGATCGATGAAGGCTACGTTGCACAGCAAGTTTTTAATTGTGACAAGACTGGCCTTTTTTGGAAAAAGATGCCTCGCCGTACCTTCATCACAGTAGAAGAGAAAAAAATGCCAGGCCACAAGCCCATGAAGGACCGCCTTACACTTGCCCTTTGTGCCAATGCCAGTGGGGATTGTAAAATCAAGCCCCTGCTGGTGTCCCACTCCGAAAATCCCAGAGCATTTAAGGCCCACAAAATATTAAAAGAAAAACTTCAGGTGCTATGGAGGGCCAATGCCAAGGCCTGGGTTACCAGACAATTTTTTGTTGAGTGGGTCAATTTGGTTTTTGGCCCTGCTGTTAAGAGGTACCGAGAGGAGAACAATCTCCCCATCAAGTGCCTCCTCATTCTCGATAATGCACCTGCCCACCCGCCCGGCCTCGAAGATGATATCCTGGAGGAGTTCTCATTTATTAAGGTGCTGTACCTCGCACCTAACACCACCTCTATCCTCCAGCCCATGGACCAACAAGTCATTTCGAACTTCAAGAAACTCTACATGAAACACTTGTTCAAGAGGTGTTTCGACATCATTGAAAACACCCAGCTTACCCTTCGTAAGTTTTGGAAGCATACATACATACATATACCAAGGCTTTTTCCCCCTTACAAGGGAGGTAGCCAAAAAGGGAAAGGCATAAAATCATTTCCACCCATTCCATCCCTGAATACACTCCACACCCCTCCACCCTCCCTCTCATCTGAGCACCTCCTGGATGACGGGTCATCCCTGCACCTTCTCCACTGCCCTGGGTCAGAAGTTTTGGAAGCAGCACTTCAATATTGTTGTTTGCCTCAAGATAATCATCATGGCTTGGCAGGAGGTGACCAGGCGTACCCTTAATGTGGCTTGGAGAAAGCTGTGGCCCGATGCCGTTGCCCCACGAGATTTTGAGGGGTTCGAGGTGGAGTTGGAGGGTAAAGTTGAGCCTGAAGTTGATGAAATTGTTTCGCTGGGAAAGTGCATGGGGCTTGAGGTGAATGACGAGGACATCGACGAGTTGATTCAGGAGCACCACAAGGAGCTGAGGGAGTTGGAGGCGATGCAACACACGGCAGTGCAGGAGGAGTTCAGTAAAGATGAAGAGGAGGCAGCCATTATTCCGACAGCCCGAATAAAAGATATTTTACGAAAATTCTATGAAGTTTCGGAATTTGTTGAAAAGAATCACCCAGAAAAAGTGTTCACTAATCGGCCTATTACTCACTATGATGATGTTTGCCTTGCACATTTTCGAAAGATTGTTAAAAGCCGACAAAAGTAAACGGCCTTGGATCGGTTCTTTACAAAACGTCGGACAAAAACCACTGCTGAGAGTGAACCTGAACTGAAGAAGGCGAAAGGTGACAATGATAGCAGTTAAAACAAGAGAAAAATTAAATGGAAAAAAAAAAAAATAAAAAAAAAATTATTCTTTACATTATGTCCAACTCTCATTTTTATGTTTATTGTGCAGTAATTTAATTCTAACATGTATTTGTTACAGGTTTTGATGCATTTTTGTAATTTATAAAAAATCTACGTCCGATTTTTAAGGGGCTTGGAACCGATTAGGGCATTTATAGGGTAAAAAGCATTTCTACTTATGAAATTTTCACATTACAAAACAATTTCCAGAACGAATTAATTTCACTGTATCCATGTTTTTTTTTGGTCAAGGCTTAAAAAAAAAAAAAAAAAATGGGAGAAATGCTAATGAGGCATGGAATGTCAATGAAGGACCAAATAATAATATAGAGCAAGGTACAAATAAAAAACAAAATGATAATGTAAGACATGATATTGAAAATCAAAATGTGTCAAAAAGAAATAATCACGAGTTTCTTAAAACCATGTACTTTAATGCTCGTAGTATTAGGAACAAATTTCAAGAAATACAGGCGTATGTCAAAAGCGAAAATCTCGATATGATAGGAATAACTGAGACATGGTTAAATGGTAGAGTTTGAAGCTGAATTTAATATTGCGGGATTTAAACACTTTCATCAGGATAGAAACCACAAGGAAGGTGGGGGTGTTCTGTTGTACGTTAAAAACAATGTTCATGTTTGTGTTTTAGAGAAAGTGAAACAGGATGCATATGATAGTTTGTGGGTTGAGTTAACCCAAACAAATGGACAAAAAATGAATATAGGTGTAATATATAGGCCAAAGACATTATCATTAGCAGACGACAAACTGTTATTTCAAGAACTGTCTAGTTTCTGCAACCGGGATTTATTGATAATGGGCGATTTCAATTTTACTGACATTGATTGGATGACCCTTGAACATGGCCATATAGGTAGTCGCTTGATTGATTTTCTTGGTGACAATTACTTAATTCAGCATATAAAAGAGCCCACAAGATATGGAAACTTACTCGATCTATTCATCACTAGCCGCGAAAGCATGGTAACTGATGCAGAAGTCGGTGAATCTGTTGCAAATAGCGATCACAACTTAGATTCAAACTCCTAATTTTTTTGTGAATAGATACTTGTGTTTCTAAAATACCCAATTTCAGTAAAGCTCAGTTCATAGGATTACGTCAAGAGCTTCAGCTTACAGATTGGGAGGCAAAATTAAACGAAAGACCTGTAGATCATATGTGGGAAATATTTTAAAATACGCTCACTAAGATGATTCAAACTTACATTCCTTTTAAGGACAGACATCCCCCAAATCAGGTTCGCCAAAGAAATTGAAAAAAGTATTGCTTAAAAGAGACAGGCTTACAAGAAATATAAGTGCTCGGGTGCATCTAATGACTGAAAGTTATGTATCAATACAGAGAGATTTAAAAAAGACAATAAGAAAAAGAAAACAACGATACGAAATGAACATCGTTGATAAATCCAAAGAGAATCCCAAAGAATTCTATAGTTACATTAGAGATAAAAAGGTTGTTAGGAATCACATTGGTCCACTATTATCTGCCGACGGTCAACTTGAATATTCAAATGAAGGAATGTGTAATATCTTAAACAATTATTTTAGCTCGGTATTCGTAAACGAAACACCTCAAAGTGAACTCCAAACTGAAACCTGTGAAAAGTCTAGGGTAAACTTACTACGGTAAATATAACAAAAGAAAAAATTAAAAGTTGTATAGGTAAACTCAAAAGTTAATAAAATACCAGGGCCTGACGGTTGGCATCCAAGAATCTTAAAGGAAATGAAAAATGAGATTGTTGTTCCATTAGAAATTATTTTCAAGAAATCCATCATATCCAGAGATGTCCTAAAAGAATGGAAGCTAGCTAATGTTACTCCCATATTCAAAAAAGGTGACAAAAAGAAGCCAAATAACTATAGGCCTATAAGTTTGACTTCAATCGTAGGAAAAATAATGGATACCATCAGAGATGCTATCGAACATCATTTAGAAAGTAACCATTTGATAAATGATAGCCAGCATGGTTTCAGAAGGAAACGTTCTTGCATGACTTACTTGAATTCTACAATACAGTTCTCGAATTATGACAAAAGAAACAATATAGATTTAATATATCTAGACTTTGCAAAAGCTTTTGTTACTGTCCCACACGAAAGACTACTTACTAAATTAGTGGTAGCCTATTAAGTTGGACTAGTAATTGGTTGAATGGTCGAAAACAGAGAGTTGTTTTAAATGGAAAAACTTCTAGATGGAAAAATGTTACAAGTGGAGTTCCTCAGGGTTCCGTTCTTGGGCCACTTCTATTCATAGTATATATAAATGATAGACCATGGACTAAAATCTACTGTTTCCAAATTTGCTGATGATACAAAACTGTGCAGAATGGCAAATGATCACTCAAACCAATTAGATATTCAAGAAGATTTAGATCAATTACAGCAATGGTCTGAAAAGTGGCTAATGAAATTTAACACAAGTAAATGCAAGGTAATACACATAGGTAAAAATAACAGTAAGTACGATTACAAGTTATTTGGAAATTCTTTAACAAATGTGGATAGTGAAAAAGATCTCGGCGTAATTATCAGTAACAACCTCAAATCATCCAAGCAGTGTATTTCAGCCTCTGAGAAAGCAAATAAGATTCTAGGACTGATTGCGATCTTTTGATTTCAAAAGTCCATCACTCATTAACAAGCTATATAAATCGTTAGTTCGTCCACATTTGGAATATGCCGTTTCCGTATGGTCACCGAATCTCATTAAAGACATTGACAGATTGGAAAAAGTACAACGGCGAGCCACAAAACTGATTCCAAATATCAAAAATAAATCATACGAAAATCGACTAAAACATATGAATCTGCTTTCCCTAAAAAAGCGTAGACTCAAAGGTGACTTGATACAGGTCTTTAAGATTCTAAAGGGAATTGACAACATCAAAAGTAACAAAATTTTCACATTGAATGAGAATCAGACAAGAAACAATGGTCTCAAAGTGTCCGGAAATAGATTCAATTTGGAAGTAGGTAGAAACAACTTTGCCAACCGTGTAGTTAATAAATGGAATAAACTTCCTGCACAGGTAGTGCAATGTAGTTCAGTTCGAAGCTTTAAGAATCATTTAAACACCTAAGCAAGATGCTGTAATGATTATAATTTATTTTATATTATTTGTTTTTGTTTTATCATTTGTCTGTTTGATTTTCATTTATTATTAGTTATATGTCAATTTATTATTATTTACTATTTACCTGTTTGTTTATTATTCAACTATACCTATGCATTTATGTATTTTATTTGTTATTTACATTATAGTTTTTATTTATTCATTTATTTTCTTTTTTGCATCCGACCTAGATATGGACCAAAAGGTCTCCTGTCGGTATGCTCCGCCCTTGTAATCCTTTGTAAAAAAAAAAAAAGTTTTTTTGAGTCGCATCTCTAGTCTGGGGGGCATGTCTTTGGTGACGATTACTCCTAGGTCCTTTTCAGAACCAACATTTTTTTTTTTTCCTTTGCACCTAATATTCTTTTTTTTACTTTTTTTTTTCCAAATTACATTATACTACATTTCTTAAAGTTGAAGTTCACTTCCCACTTCTGACTCCATTCCCAGACTTTGTCCAGGTCTCTTTGTAGTGATTCAGTCTTTTCCTGTACTTACTTTCTTTAGTAGTTTTGTATTGTCTGCAAAGAAGTTGATGTAACAGTCTACACCTTCACCCAAGCCATTTACATATATAGCAAACATCATTGGAGCCAGTACTAAACCCTGTGTGACTCCACTTATCATTTCTTCCCAAGTAGTCCTTACATCTGAGCACCACTCATTTTTCTCCCATGCAAGAAGTAATCCATCTATTTCAATATTTTTCTGTATATACCTCCTGTTATTTTGAGTTTTCTTTATAGTTTTTTGTGTGGTACTTGTTGTTGTTGTCATTCCCTAGACCAGTGGTTCTCAAAATGGGGTCCCCGGACCCCTGGGGGTCCCTGAGAAGGTCCTAGGGGGTCCGCGACACAATGAAAAAAAAAAAAAAAAAAAAAATCCAGAAAAAACTATATAATTATAAAAATATACAAAACTGATTCTGTCATTATAGTGTCGGTGATATCGATATTTTGTTGTGCAATCAGCCAGCACTTCTCTATTACATTTTTATATGTCATAATATTTCATTTGTTTCTTTCTAATTAATATTTATATTCATTCAAGCTTTATTCTATGCTTACAGAAAGTGTGAACTGAAGATGGAAATGTTTTTAAACCGAAAATTTACAAAATTTTGAAAATATTTTAAATGCTTATTTTTATACATTCTTTGTGTAGGAATATGCAAATAGTAAATTTACTGCATTATAATCATGTAATGGGTATCTTGGTATGGTAATAATAACTTTTGATTGGCTGGGGGTCCTCGGATGGGACTTAAATATCTGGGGGGTCCTTGGCATGGTAAAGTTTGAGAACCACTGCCCTAGACTGTCTGTCCGAGCAGTCCCGTCTCCCCAAGGAATGCCACAGCCGAAACTGGTTTTCCCACAAATCCTTTATAGAGTGTATGTTGTGTTGTTTGCGTGCATGATTGTGTATAATGCAGTTTTCCATTATGTGTTGTATGGTATGGGGTGAAGTGTTACATCCTGGGCAGCTGTTCACAATGCGGTCATCCAGCCTCTTCTGGTAGCTTAGAAGTGCTGGGTGGTGTGTGGTACTTTATCAAATGCCTTTTGCAAGTCCAGGAAAGCACAGCCTGCCCATCCGTCCCTTTCTTGCATTATATCTATTACCCTTGAATAGAAATGGATCAAATTTGTGGCAGATCTTTCCTGTCTAAAACTGAATTGTCTTGGATTAGTCTATTGTTCTCCTCCATCTAATTTTGATGACTTTCTCACAAATTTTAGCTATTGTACTTGTAATGGAGACCAGTCTAAAGCTTGTTGGGTCTTCCTTGTCCCCTTTCATATATTGGCACAATATTTGCATTTTTCCCGTCTTTTGGTACTTTTCCTTCTTTGAGTGAGCAATCTATTATCTTATATATTTTGTCAGTTCATCTATACATTCTTTTAGTATCCAGTTTGCAATTACATCAGGGCCATGTGATTTTCTGACATTAATCTTCATTATTTTATTCCTTATTTCTTTCTGTGTCACAATCATTTCTCTCATTGGGGGGATCTTTCTCCCCTTCCTTCATCCCAATTGTGTATGTTTTCTTTTGTGAATACAGATTTGAAAGGTTTGTTCATAATTTCAGCCATTTCTATACTTCTGTACAGTATATTCTATGCTCCCTTGATGTAGTTTTACTATCTCCTGTTTATCTTTAAGTTTACCATTTACATATCTATAGAATAATTTAGGCTGATCTTTACATATGTCTATCATGTCTTTTTCAGTTTCTTTTTTTCTTCCCTGTGTATTTTTACATATTCATTTCTTAGTTTGACATATATTTGCCACTTTCCAGTTTTTTTATTTTTTCTATTTTTTCCAAGCTTTATCTCTTATCTTTTGCCTCACTACATTTTTTGTTATACCAGCACTTAATGTACACCTTTTCCTGTTTTTGTTTTGGTGCGTATTTATCCACTCCTTCATTATAGATTTTTTTTTAAATATCATCCATTTCTCACCTGTGTTTCTTCATTAAAGATTTCCCGACTCGCTTTTTGAAAGAATTTTCCGAGTTTCCCAAATATGTTTTGTTGTACATCAGTCTTCCTTTTCTGTATTTCTCATTTCTCCCAATATATTTCCCATTTTAGTTCAAGCTAAAGTAGTATGTGGTCACTCTTTCCAACTGGTGTCTAGTATTCCATTTTATCCACAATTTCAGGCTACGATGTAAATATTAAATCTAGTCTCGACGGTTCTTCATTATTTCAATAACTGGTATATACCCATTGAGTCATTGTGTATTCAATGGTCATATCCAGTAGTATGTTTCCCCAAAGGAACTCTCCACCTTTCAATGTCATTTCCAACATATTCTTTAGAGTTAAAAATCACCCATAACTAAATTTCCTTCTTGCACCATTTCATTTGTATCTTGTGTCTTTCAACATTTTGAAATGGTTGGTCACTCTTTCCAAGAGTGTGTTTTCTGGGGCACATATATCGCCTCCAATTTTCTACTTTTCATGTCACTATTTTCAACTTTTATCATGATCAATTCCACATTATTTCCTCTTATGATCTTCCTCACATTCAAGCCCTTCTTAGCCAAAAACATGATTCCTCCACCCTGTTTTTCCTCTCTATTTTTCATCCAGTGATTATATAAACCTTGTCCAACACTATTTGGTGGTTGTGGGCCTTTTATATTTGTCCCCACAATTCCTATCATATCTGGTTTTTCTTTGGCTACATAATCATTTAATTCATCTAATCCTGAAATCAGACCATCTACATTAGTATACATTATTTTAATTTTTTCCTTTTCTTCCTTGTTTCCTATTTCCTGTGTTTCCTTTCATTTGATATGCCATTTTCTCAGCCTCAAGCCCTGCACTCTTAAAAAAAAACTCGCTCTTCTTGGTCTCTGTTCTCTTTTCATTAGCTTCATTTTTAGTGTCGTTTTCTTTTTCATTACTCATTTCCTTTTTAATCCATATATTTTTGTAGTCTTCTCTTTTTGCCAACTTTGCTGTATTTGTTAATACTTCTTCCAATATCATTTGGGACCTTTATTTTATTTTTAATTTTTAAGAGGTCTATTCCTTTCTTTATTGTCCCATACTATGCACTTCTATTTCCTTTTCCATCTCTTGCCCCTCTTGTACCTCTTTCAGAATTTCTTTCTCCTCTTTAAGTATCTAGTTACAATGTTTTTCTTTAATACCATATACCACTATGCACTTTTTTTTATCTACTGTGCCCCTGACCTAATTTTCTTTCTCTTTAATTACTTTAATGACTATTTCCTTTGCATTTTCCTCCACTTGTACAATTTCTTTAAAAGATCTTTTTTTTTCCCCAATCTAATTTCCATTGGTTTTTGATTTCTTGAAGATTTGTCTCCTTTACACTATCTCCAACTTTCTTGGTCACTGCTTTAATTTGATCCTCTCCACCTTTCACTGTCATCTCTTCCCAACACATTTCTTTGCAATTAAAATATCCATGAGTACCGCTTTATTTCCATCCTCAAGGGAAGCAGCCTTGCTGTGGATGTACTGTGTCTTTCTGCATTGCCTTTGACCTCATCCATGAGGAGTTGAGATGGGATGGGTGGAAAGGGGGATGGAGGAGAGTGAAATGGGTGGGAATAGGTACGTGCCTCTGACTTAGCTACCTCCCTTATAAGGGGGAAATAAGCTCTTGGTATGTAGATAGACCTGTCTACAGAATGTGAAGAAGTACAATTTTCCACATAGATGTATAAATACTTGGAATGGCTTAGGTCATACAGCCCAAATTCAATCAATACATGAAATCAAATCTAAATATGATAATTGGAAATCAAGGATATAGATTAAATTGGAACTGCACATGAAGTTGAGGCAAGGTATGAAAAAATTTGAGAGTTGGATATGGGACTCGATGAACAAATCTCTGTGTATATAATACAAATAGGTAAACAAACAAAAAACAAACACATACACACTCCAGATCCAGAACACAACACCAAAGCATTAAAATATGTTGATTACCTAATGAGGACAACCCAACACAATGAATACATAACAGCTGCTAAGAACATCCAAGCTTACTATGGCAAACTAGAACAGTGACTAAGACAAAATTCAATGGAAACCTCTCCTCAGGAATCATCAGTGACATTGCTCACCCCCAAACAACCAGGAATCAAAGAAATAACCAACAGTCAACATAAATGGCAGACACCTCCCACTGAACAAAGGCCAAAATCCTACGACTTTTAATCTGCACATATCCTTCCATAAGGACCTAAAAGTGGGAGAAAAAAAAAATACCAAGACCAGTACCAAGCACAGGTTTTGGTTAGCTGACAAAAAAATATCACAATCTACAAACAATTCAAACAAACCACACTTAACTACACTCTATGGAGTAATTCCTTTACAATCAAGAAAACATGGACACCTTACAAGCACACAAAACAAAGCATTAAGAATAATAATGATATACACCAAAACCACTTTAACAGACCATCTACATACAGAAACCAACATCCCCCCCTTAGAACAACACATGACAATGATAGGATATATTTCTATACAAGAGCCCTCAATCCCACCCATTCCCACTATGCGAGACTAACAATTTTTTTGTAGTTCTAAAGTAGGTCCCCATATTCTTGGTAGCAATCTTGTGGTTGTAGTGTTGTATTGTTATTGTTAGACTATCTGTATACATGAATACTTTGATGTGTTCTGCATTTAGAGAGGGAAGGTCACCTGTGAAAAGGCTGAATAGCACTGAGACATGACTGTACAACTTTTCATATTTAAAGAGGGCCGGCTGACAAAAAAAAATCTATTTATTGGGTTATTGCTATAATATTTAGGGAAACTGTATACATGAATTCTACCCAAATAAACACATTCTACAACCATTCTATTTTCTTCCCCCTTCCACAAAATATACAAAAAATTTAAATGGCTACTACTTATATTATTATCTCAACAGGCATGAAATTAACATA
>NC_134796.1:30004503-30017003 GCF_046742065.1 Oratosquilla oratoria
AATGTATGAGGCTGAAAGAAGTACCATTTTTGAGATATGATTGTAAGTATAAGTATGATGGGTGTTTCAAGACTCCATGAGAAATATTTAAGTAAGGCACAGATCATACGTTAGAAAAAGCTATATAATATGGTAGACCAGAGTGTGGAAAAAAAAAAAATTAATGATTGACAAAGTGAATGTGATAAGTAGAAATGGAGTGAGCCTGAGAGGAAAACCATGAACAAAATGGATTAAATGAAAACAGCTTTGGATGCAAGTGGTATACCTACGCAACAGGGTAAGAAAGTGCTAAAAATTGGAATCTGTAGATTCTGAATGAATCCAGGCCAATGAGATGCTCCCCATATCTACTCCATAGATGAATGGACAAGAAGAGGTGGTTGCCATATGGTGAAGTGGTGGGGGTAACCCAGCTTTGACTGATCGACCCTCCTGCAGAAAAGCTACAACATGCTGTGCTGTGTTTGACCTAAGTAATATTATGAGGTGAAAATCAACTCTTTGTTCCTCCCAACATGCTTAGAGGGACAGCTGCTGGGTGAGTGGGTCTGTAGGTGTAGGCATGTTTTAATTTAGCCACCCCCATTTATAAGTAAGGGCAGAGCATTTGTGTATATCTATACATTTACCCAATTCTATCACACAGGTAACTTGCACTGACCAAACATTCACCAAACCTGGTTGTAATCATATGCAATATGTTTTGGTTATGTAATTAAACCAATTGGGTAGCCATCTTATGAGTCATTAAGCAATGCATGAGTCATTCATTTACTTTGAGATACATTCATTCATTCCTGAGTAAGGCCTTATTTTCTACCATAAAGTTTATATGTTCTGGTTTCAGTCTGCTGTAAGCCTAAGCTATCAGTTAATAGTGTTACTTGGTGTCGACAGGACAAAAATCCTAATGACACAGATGGTGAGCAGGTGAGCAGTGTTATTTTGTACAGCTAACAAGTCTAAGAAGTCTAATAATGCTCTCACAGTTTCGACACAAAATGTATTAGTTTGCTTGTTTAGCACCTGATCAATGAGAGACAACACTATATTTGAGAACAAGACAGCCAGGGATTCCTGTGATCATTTCAATAAATACCTAATACTGTTCCTAGGCTAAGGACAGAATTTCTGGTTATTGTCAATGAAATATTAATGTACTAATTACACGACTTTCTACGGATATTTCTACTTAAAGCCACTGAAAGTCAGAAAATTTTGACATTTTTTTTAACTTGATAATTCCCTTTAGAAAACTTATCTCAAAGCACATAAGAAAAATAAAGTGAAAATGACTAACCACCCAAATCTTATTCAAGCCACTGATTGCATTCTCTTTCCCTTCTTAGCATGCATAAAGCTTGCTTCACTTATCTACAATCAATAAAGTTGGTTCAAGTCACCCAACTTTCATTATAAATCTAATACAATTTTGTATCAATAAATCAAATCTGCAAGTAATGGACTAAAAGTTCTCAAACTTCAGTCAAGTTCTTTGATTTTGCAATATCCGACTACTCTTATGCTAATTATTTGTATTCCCATCTCAAAATACAAATCTTACTTTCCAATTACTTGTCACAATATAATTTAATCACTGTTCATGGTTTCTTTCAGATAACTTAAAAGTTAGGCGCCCCAACTAGTTCCCGATGACTATTTCCCAAGTTGTCACGAAAACTTCAATCTGGAATACATATTTTCAAAGATATCAGTGACATGCCACAAAAGGACCTTGACTTCATACTGCATGCAATTATGCGAAAGTAAGCGTTCATTAGTTACCTGGTGTAGTACTCATGTTGTAAAAATGTCAGTCAAGCAACTTCTCGAAAAAGTTTCAGAAACCTCAGTTGACGTGTTAACCACCGGCTCGCTGGCAAGTCACAACTGTTGGAACAGAGACCTGAGCGAGTTTAATGACGTTTTTAATTTCTGGACAACATATAAATATTGTTATAAATAACTTATTTCCCAAACATTAATTACTAGGTTAACTAATAAAAGTTAAAGGTTATAGTTAAAATTCATGATGTGTCATTAATGAAATTAACACTTTGTACATATCATAAGTAAAACATGTTATTGTTTACATGGACAACATTCTCCCAATAGTAAAATTGAGTCTTATAAAGGGTACTTACATAGTTTCAGTTTTCTATAAGCATGTTGTGGACACTGAATTATATTAAGATTTGTAACAGCACGAACATGTTCCCTTAATTATTACAAATATCAAAGTATATGCCTTTATATAGAATGTGTTAATATTGGAACTGTCAATTGCGGGTCGGGTGGTACTGTAGAGGGAGGATTGACGTCTGCCAAGTGTTGAGAATACTGCATGTAAGTGAATGAACGTTGCTGTGTTCCATAGTTGTTTCGAAACCTGAAACAACTTTTATGATTAGTGTAACTATGAACTATGTAATGGTACGGATTTGAATTATGATGAGCTTTCTTCGTGGTACGATACGGGACGTAATAACAAGTCATAACCTCCCCGTATGGGTGTTGACTGCAAGTTTTATGGGTCAATATTTCAGGGGCTTTAGTGACATTCCTATGGACCAAAGTCACGCAGCATACTTTTATAACTTAATACTAATCTCCACTAAAAAAAGGTGATCACTTTTAACTCGTGCCTCACTCTTCGGCTACCCTTCAATCTCCCTATTACTGCCTCTGAGTCTGACTCTATCTCTTCAGTATGGTTATTGTGTAGGTACGCCCACAAAAAAACCACGAATTATTGTTGCATATGAAAGACAACTTTATTAGAAACAAAATGCTTTTTAGATTTTTTAAATAGCTTGAAAAGTAAGGGAGATACGATTTTTTGAATTATTTTTTAGCCCGCATTTTTGGCTAGACTTTACCATAACAAAGTGTTACAATTAAAGGTGGTAATTTGTAAAGATTTCGGTAAAGAAATACACATTAACTCTAAACCACTGGTCCAATTTTATTAAAATTCGGAATACTTGGGTTTTATGGATCAACAAATCACATGACCCTGTCAAAAACAATCACAATGTGAGACATCTCCATCATACCATATTTGCCTTTTCATGGCAACCATGAAGCTGTCAATTTTCAGATTATCGTCAATAAAATCCAAATCGCTGGCCCAATTGACATGCAACTTGGCATGTGAAGGTTTTATGGGTCAACAAATTACCTGAGCATATCAATAACACTGCAGGACCTTCCTCTTAGACCGTTTTTACTAACACCTATCACGTTGCCATGGCAACTGTTGCCAATTTAGAAGTAATCAAGATTTTACAAACCGCTGGCCCAATTGACTTGCAACTGGGCATGTGAAGGTTTTATGGGTCAACAAATTACCTGAGCATATCAATAACACTGCAGGACCTTCCTCTTAGACCGTTTTTACTAACACCTATCATGTTTCCATGTAAACAAAATCAAACACGAACTGGATGCATCAGATTCATGGGTGATATGCCTACATATAATGCTGCTAAGCTCAAACATCAAGTGATCAACGATCTTAAGCTTCTCATTTCCGGGAGAAAATAGGTTTATAAAACTTATTTATGTAACTTAAAATTATGTTTAGTGATGCCTTACCTTAATATTTTTACTCGGTAAACTATGTTGCTGAGTTTGATAACCAAATTTCCGTTTAAATCGCTGAAAAATTGTTTCTATTTCAAGAATTGGGCATACACTTGCTAAACAACAAGGTAATTTGAATATCTTGCGCATGCGCTGAACATGGGAAGCATTCAAATTAAACTAAACAAAAGCTAGTGGGCCGCAACAAATGGCAATGTACACAGTACATGGTCGACAGTGGCTCCGCGCGTGGATTCGGGCGTACCTATATTGTATACAACTATGTTACTATAGAAGCCCTGGTTACTTTTAACAAAATAATGTCATAGACTTTCAAGACTTTGGTAAATTATTGTCTTTACCAAATTGCAATGTGCAGGGAAAGAGAAACACTTATAAGATATTCAATATTGACTATTGTCTATGGCTATGCATTAAAATTTAACCACTTCAATACGGGACTTAAATCTCGCGGGCAGCAGCCAATGCCAGCCGTACGACATAACGAAATAATATTCGCATCATAAAATATAGTCGCCGCTTATATCGATCGTTCTCTCTTTCACACCCGCGAATTTTGAAAACCACAGAGAAAGGGATAAATGGCGCATTTGTGAGAATGTAAAAACACAGGAGCGACTACAATAAATATAATCAAGACGACGAAATGGCAGCGTCGCGAATCCACTTGCTCCCTCATGACGCCTACGTGTGCGGCGGCACCGTATGGAAGGGGTTAAGCACCCAAAATTGGCTTTGAATATATGGATTTGTTCATATTCTATTGCATATATATTTTTTCTTTAGGTTATTCCACTAATCAAATTTCATTCACCCACACAGAAGATTTATATCCTTCATGCACTTTGTCTTGCTCAGTTTCATTCACTGAACTTGTGTTACTCTTGTCCAAGATTTTGAGGTTTATGCCAATTATACTCACTTGTTTCACTAACCTGAGCACAGTTATTATGCCACCCTTCTCTTCTTTTTTTGGGGGAAAATTCTCCTTTGAGCTAATTGCTGTCTTACCACCACCTCATGGTGTCCTTTGGGATTGACGACCACGAGGGAAGTCACTGATAAGAAGGTAGCAACTGCAGATGGTAATCTCTGAAAGCTTGTAGTTATAATCCATATGGTTGGCAGTACAGGGGCCAATGGTCACCCCATTACGGGGACCAGAGCAGCAATAGGGCTTGGCAACCACCTGCATGTATGAGCAACCCTGTTCAGAATTCACTCTACACACTCCACATGGGAAGGGACTAGAAAAGATGCCCCAAACATAGCCTGCCCTACCCTCACATGGCTGGGGAGCCATCTATAGTAAGGCCACCTAATCTGTAGACATAGTCATAACACAATTCAAAGAGTAGAAGCAAGGAAAGAGCAGCACTCCTTAGACTTGACCAAACCCCCTACTGTACCACTCACTGTTACCTCCCCATCAAGGATGAACCCTCTTCCCCCAGAACCAATTTGACCCAATGACTGAGCAGTATTTACTCCTCCCCACCCCATCCTAGGAAATAACTGTTGCAGCAGAATAGAAATTGAGTCACTGCCATTAGTTGATCCTCCAGTACTGTTAAGCAGTATTGCATTCTCAAAATTGCCCCACACTTCTAACTCTCATGTATACTCATACATAGATGAAGTGAACCCTAATATAGACTACCTAAAAGTTTTGGTGTTAGACACTACAAGTGAACTGTGTTTGGCTAAAGTGTCCTTTCAAAGTAAATAGGACCAAATGTGGCCCTAGTCAAATAGATCCCTGATAGTGGAGCCTGAATTTGGAACCCAACATGAACACTTCATACCCTCTCAATCTTTGCTAGTGCCCTAATCCAAAACGAAGTACATGAAACATTTATCAACAATGGGAATAGTCATTATCTTATCATACCATGACTACAGGAATACTCTCAGATTCAAAACTCTGAGATGAAGTACGGGAGCAAGGAGTAATCCAAGTCTTCTATACAAAAATGAATGAATATATAAATAAACAGTGTAAAGATCTCATCCTCCACACTGATATAATTTTTCACCATAATCCAGTATTCATCCCACTTTTCTGTAGGGTACTGATATGCAACTTAAAAAAAATACTAATCACACCAACACTACTGTTTCAATTACCCACACTTTGGGTACATCAAGAAAGCATATTTATTTATCTAATTGTGTACAGGAAAGGAGCTAAGCTTATGGGATTCTTTCTTATTCTCCAATTATCACAATGCTTCTTATGTATCCTTTTCATTTTGCACAATGCAATTTTGATTGCAAAATCCTCTGCCTTTGAGATTCAGAATGTATCAGCTCATAAGAGACTAGAATCCAAGTGAGATCTATATCTGAAACTGAAATCACCTATGCAGAAGCTCTGCAAGCTGCCACCATGGTTCTGCCCCACCCCAAACTCTTGGCATTTTTTTGCTTGCAACTCCACTAATCAAGACCATAAATGCAATGTAAGGACCCACTTCTGCCAGTCCCCCTCACTCCACTGCACAGCTTACACTAGTCCACTATATCCACCCACCATGGACCCATCCCCCTTCACTTGACCCACTATTCAAAATCCTCTCCTTGTCATCCAAAGAAGAGAACCAGCTTCCCAAATGATGCAGTGCAATAATTAATAGAAAGTATTATACCTTACAAAGTACCAACCATCCACCCACATAAAAAGTACCCCTCCCCTCCCAAAATGTCCTGTATAGGATACTGACTGCACAAGTTTTGAAGATGGGTGGCAGGGAGATGATTCTCTCTGATGCCCATTTTGCAGGATCACCACAAGCAGGTATTCATCATTGGTCCCAAAATTTACATATATATATATATATATATATATATATATATATTATATATATATATATATATATATATATATATATATATATATATATATATATATATATATATATATATAACAAAAAGGCCCTTTCTTCCATATAAGGTGAATGGCCAATTCAAAGCATATATCCACCACCTTTCATCCATCCCACACCCACCCAAAAAGTTATTTATTGATGAAGGGTCATCCCTGTCTCTCCACCCACTACTTGGGTCAGAGGCAGTGCTGTAAGACACAGCACCTGTACAGTAGGGCCAAACAACTGGCAGAGATATGTAATAATGGTAATTGATGCCTTGAGTTTCAATAATTGGAAACCAGCAGCTGTGCAGCAACAGGCAGTGGTCCTTGAGACCTCTCATAAATTTCTTTGAAAAGGAACACTGGGCTGGTGTCTGTGCTGTATTAGTGTGGGAATGTTTCTGTCACTGACTTATGATGATAGACAGAGGGGAGCAGATACCACTTGTCATCACTTTAAGCTTATGTGAAAAGGTGGAGGAAATACAGTCAAAGTTAATAGATATCTTGGATCTGGTCAGACAACTGCATATCACACCAAGGACTGCATCTTTAGGTGGAATTGATGGCATTTGTGTGTTTTGAAGATGGGCAGCAGGGAGATGATCCTCTCTAATGCCTGTTAGGCAGGACCATCACTTATAGGCATAACTTGTTGACAAACATAAGAGTGACATTTCACTACTTAGCCAGAGGGACTATGAAAAAGCTCATAGAAAATTTAACCTGCCTCAGATTAGAGCATGCAGCAATGGTGTTGTCTCCACACAAAAATAAAGATGTGAAAAGGATCCAGAGAACGCAACAAAACAGCAACCAAAATGGTGCCCAGCCTAGCAAAGAGATTTGGTAAGGAAAGAGTATGAAACTGAAACTGTTCTTAAGAGAAAAAATGTAACATGCTTGCTGTGTTCAGATCTGTGAAAGGAATGTCAGAATTTACAAAGATCTCTTTGTTTGGGAAAGAAGAGCAACAAAAAGTAATGTAAATTAAAAAGACCAATTTACTTGAAGGATATCAAGAAAGACAGAATGATCCTCAACTTAGCAGATGGACCACAGCGAAGATTAGACAAATTTTACCCACCCTCATTAGAAGAAAGCTGAGAGGGATGATGTTATTCTTATGTGCAGATCTGTGAAAGAAGTGGACAGAATTGACAAATAATTTGGTTTGGCACAGAAGAACAGCAAGAAGTTTTGAAAAAAAAAGGCTAGAGCTGGAAGAATATAAAGAAATATAGTTTTCTTTACAGGTGCATTGATTTGTGGAATAGCTTAGGTGAGGAAATAGTTCAATAAAATAAAAGAATATATAGGCAAGTTTGACCAGTGGAGATGTAAAGACAGGATCCCATGAGTATAGCACTTCCTATACATTACAATTGGAGAAATGCATATGTACAGTGCCCAACACTGGTAGAAAACAGACATAACCATAGCTGAACTGAGATGAATACCTTTGGACAGGAACCTGAGAGGGCAGTCATTTTCCTCCATAACCCACTGACACTGAGAGTTAGCCAACAATAACATACATATACCAAGGCTTTTTCCCCCATACAAGGGAGGTAGCCAAAAAGGAAAAGGCATAAAATCATTCCCACCCATTCCATCCCTGAATACACTCCACTCCCCTCCACCCTCCTTCTCATTTTAGCACCTCCTGGATGACAGGTCATCCCTGCACCTTGTCCACTGCCCTGGGTCAGAAGCAGTGTCGCAAGACACAGCACATCCACAGCAAGGCTACTTCATTAAATCGGTGACCCCCCCCTCTCCGTCCCCCCCATGCATAAAAGGAGGAAGACAGGGAGAAATCCCTTCGGGCTGCGTCAAAATTTGCTCACACATACTACCTCACCCCCCCATCCCCCCCCACCCATTCCACCTCATGCATCACAACATCATCCATATAGAACCATTCTCCATTCACCCCTGTCTTCTGTCCTCTCCCATCCTTCCTCAACAGACATTCCCCTCTTTCCCAAAGCCCCCTTCACCCCATCCATCCACCTCATCCTAGGACGTCTCTTCATGTTCACTCCCTCCACATCTGCCTTCCATACCCCTTTTACTAGTCTTCACTCATTCTCTCCAAGTGTCCAAACCATCCTAATACTCTTTCATCAACCCTATCTCCCAACTCCCTTTCCACCCCTGTTCTCCTCCTCACCTCCTCATTCCTCACTCTATCCAGCCTAGTAACCCCCATCATACTTCTCAGACACCTCATCTCAAACACATTCAAACTCCTTCTCTCTTCCTCTCTTATGTTCATGTTTCTGCCCCATATAGTGCTGTTGGCACAATCACTCCTTCATATAGTCTCCTCTTAGCATCCATTCCCAAATGTCTATTCCTCATTACACTTTTTAATCCACCAAGGCATTTACTCGCTTCTCTCAATCTACACTCCACCTTTTCCTGCCACATTTGCACCCAAGTATCTAAAACTATCCACTTCCTCCAGTCGCTCTCCCTTAATGCTCACTTCCAGACTACTGCCACTTTCACCCCTTGTACATCTCATCACCTTACTTTTACCCACATTTATCTTCAGCTTTCTTCTATCACACACTCTCCCAAACTCTGTCACCAACTTCCTCAATCCCTCCTCCGATCCTGCCACAAGCGCAGTGTCGTCTGCAAACAACAGCTGGCTCACCTCCCACTTTTCTCCATTTTCTTTAACCATCTCCAATCCCTGACCCACTGCCCTTGCATTTACCTCTTGCACTACCCCATCTTTATTTAGCCAAGGAGAACCCCTTCTACATTCAGAGGATTAAAATTTTGTGCAAACCTCAAATATGTACATAGGATTAAAAGTTGTTGTGTTTTTCTTTTTCTCACTTGCACAGGTTTATAAATTTTGAAAAACTAAAAGTTTACATTGTTTTTAGGGATCACCTTCAGTCTTATTTTGAAATTTAAATTCCATACTGTATGTTTTTGGGAAGTTCAGGTAAAGAAATTAAGGGTTTTTAGTATCTTGGCTCCTTGTGGATGAAGATTCATCACTGTCCCTGCCCATGGCCTGGGTCATAAGTAATGCAACAAGACACAGCACATCTACAGTAGTGCCAGCCATTTTATTTAAACAGGAATTCTCCCTCTTTGTCTCCTCTGTTTTCACAAAAGGGGATGAAGGAGTGTTTATGTGTAAATACAAGTAAAGTGGCTGGCCCTGCTATGAATGTGCTGTGTCTTACTGCATTGGTTCTGACTCAGGCAGTTGGTGGGGACAGGGATGACCCTTCATCCACAGGAAGGTAAGATAAAAGGGTAATGATTGACAGGTGGGTGTAGGATAGGTAGGGGTGGGTGCATGCCTTGGAATTCAATAACTGGTCAATAAGAATGTCATCATTTAAAGAGTGTTGAATGTTTATTTCAGTACAATACTGGAGAATGTCTGAAGTAATAGGTGGCACCGTGAGACTTGCAAGAGAATCGGGTTCAAGACTTGTTGCATTAGTTACAGGTTTCCATTTTGTTATTTATTTTTTATCCAAAATTATTGTCAGGTGGTGGATAGTTTGATGTGTCTGAGAGTATTATTGCACATAGTGATGTGGTTGAGTGATGCACACAAGAAAATTTGCTGTTTGACCAGGTCATAATGCGCTTAAAACTTTGAATGTTTCATAGTTACAATGTACAAGCACATTATGTGGATGATTGCTTAATTAAGAGCTTGGCCTTTGATCTGTCCTTTGTGCTTAGAGAGATGCCCATACAAGTTTTTATCATCAATTAGACGAACCCATACCCATTTTAAATTGTAATGTCTTTTACTTCCTTTCTCTCTTACAGCCAATATGGAGTTTGCTGAATTAATTCGTATATCTCGTTGTGACCGGGTGATGCTTCATCAGCCTCACAAAGCTGTGTTGGATGGCACACTTTGTATAACTGGTCACCATCTGATTGTGTCATCCAGAGATGAAGAACCACAAGAATTATGGGTAAGTTGATGTGAGTGTAATGTTGTTGGCCATAGTTTAATTTTTTGAACATATATTATGTGCATAATTATTTGTTGCAAATATAACCATACAACAAATTTTTTGTTGTAAAAGCATAGACTTGTTTACAAAGGTTCACATTTGTGCCACAAATCCTCATATTTTTGATGCCCCAACACATGCTGGTCAGTTACCACTGGAGTGTTAGTAAACAATTCTGTTGAAACTACTCTCAGATCTGGTACAGTTTCCTTTCCTAATTGGCTTTTTTTTTTTGGGGGGGGGAGGAACTCAATTTTATCTTGATGATATTGTAGGATTTGTGTCTCTCTACACAGCAGGTAAAACAATAAAAGATATGACAATAGAAAGGCTTGGAAACCCATTTCCAAACCTTGTTATGGTAGACCACATAAAACTCCATCCAAGACTTAAAAAATTTATCAAGAATTAAGCTGATAAAAATCCAAAGCTTTCAGCATGGGAATTTTTTTTATTGCTGCTTAAAATTTAAAGAACAGGTAAAAGATTATTTTGAGGATTTCATTGAAGATTGGCCTGAGAACTCTCCTGACATCAGTACCCTAGAGGACTTGTGAGCTCTCATCTTTAGGGATCTTAAATGCAAAGATACTTCCTCCCAAAACTTGATTCCTGCATTCAGGAAATTTGTACTTATTTTAATGAATCAAAATTGCAAAACCTGGATCAGTCTTTCCAAATACTTACAACAGGTTATCAAGAATTAAGGAAGCACTATATAGGACTACATGGGAAGTATTGATTATATGACACCTTAAACATTTAGTCTACAATAACCTACCACCTATGCTACACATTACATCCACATAAAAACACATTCATGCTCAAATTACAAAACAGTCTCTTCAGAATAAACCACCAAACAGCCTACTCCATCAAACTACCCTAGACATCAGCACCACATAAAAATCCTTCACAAAAGAAGTAAGAACTACACCAGCATGCTTGTGTTCAGGTCACTATCCATTACTAAGAATAGGCCTGGCTACAGAAACAAATTATTCCAGGTGCAACCACATAAAGGATGCTGAACACTTCATCTTGCACTGCCCTACCCTAGCTATACCCAGACAACAACACAATATTTCTTCTTTTTTTGACTTATGGACCAGCCCAGTGGCTATTACCAGTCACCTGTATTGGTTGTATATTACAAAGGAGGAGCATGCTGACAGGAGACCTTTTGGTCCATAACTAGGTTGGATATGAAAAAATTATAATAATGATAAATAAATAAATAGAAAATATAATATGAATAATAATAAATAAAATAAATAATAAATGCATAAGTATAGTTAAATAATAAACAGATAAACAGTAAATAATAAATTGAACAGATAAGCAGTAATAAATGAAAATCAAGCAAATAATAACACAAATAATATAGAATAAATGGCAGGCATTACAGCATCTTGCTGAGGTGTTTATCTAAACGAATCTTAAAGCTTTGAACTGAACTACAATGCACTGCCTTTATAGGAAGTTTATTCCATTCATTAACTACATGGTTGGTGAATTTGTTTCTACCCACTTCCAAATTAAATCTATTTCCTGACAGTTTGAGATCATTATTTCTTGTTGGATTCTCATTCAATGTGAAAATTTTGTCACTTATGATGTTGTCGATTCCTTTTAGAATCGTAAAGACCTGTATCAAGTGACCTCTGAGTCTACACTTTTTTAGGGAAAACAGATTCATATGTTTTAGTCAATTTTCGTATGATTTATCTTTTTATATTTGGAATCAGTTTTGTGGGTCACCATTGAATTCAATGATTATTACTCTACAGTATGTTTTCCAGTGGTTTTTGATTTAGGAATTTTCTTCATTCAGCTCCTACATAGCAACATAGACACTGTTGAACGCAGACAACAGGGAATGACTGGAGGCACACTATGGCTTAAATGTAAGGACCTTCGAATTCTTCAGTTAGACATTATTGGAGCAGATCAGTTTGCCAAGGTGTCTGACACACTAGAGGACCTCACTAGAGTTGGTAAGACAT
>NC_134796.1:30024439-30034439 GCF_046742065.1 Oratosquilla oratoria
CAAACTCCCTAAAATACTCTGCCCATCTTCCCCTGAACGGCATTCTCTTCACTTATCATCTCTCCATCTGCACCTTTTACCTTTTTTTCTCTTCTTGATTTCTCCTCCTCTTCCTCTCTTATTTTCCAAAACATCTTTTTATTACTTTCAAAATTTTCTGTCATTCTCTTACCCCATTTCACTTCTGCTCTCCTCTTTGCCTCCTTTTACCTTGTGCTGTACTTTTCTTTGTACCTCTCATACGACTCAACCTCGTCCTATTTTGGTAACCAATCTGTGAAATGCTTGCTTTCTCTCTTCTACAACCTTCTTGGTTTCCTCATCCCACCTATTCACTACCCTTTCTTCTATTTCCTTCTTGTCCTTCTTGTATTCCACACACCATCAGTACACACTTTGTGACTCCCTGCTTGAACAATCCCCCTTTCCTCCTCCACTCCTAGCTCTTCTCTATCCTTCACTCCCTCCCACTCCTCTCTCAGCCTTCTTCTTGTACTCATTCTCCTTTTCCTTTTCATGGTTAAAGAGTTCACTCTAAGCACCTCCCTACCTTTTGTCCTTTTCATCCTCTCTCAATTGGTTCATTTCCTGCCCTAGCATTAAGGTCTCCCAGTACTACTAATTTGACATACCTTCCAAATCACCTCTATGCACTCATTTAAATCTATCCAAAAAGCCTCCCTTCTACACTCTTCTCACTGCCATGCCCATATGCACTTAACAAAAAACCACATCTCCTTTCCCAGTTTTACCTTCATCCACATTATCTTTGAGGAGATCTCCTTCCACTCCACTACACGTTTACCTATCTCTTCACTTACTAGTATAGCCACCCCTTCTCCCTCTCCTCACTCCTGATTACCTCCTAATTACACTCCTAATCTCACACTCGCCCCTCCCTCTCAACTTAGTTTCACTCAAAGCCAGCACATTCATCTTTCTTCTCATAAACATACCACCTATCTCTTCCCTTTTACTCTCATCTGTGCCACATCCACGTACATTAAAAGACCCAAACCTTAGGGTGCTGGTCGAAAAATTCCTAGACCCTCTTATGCCTTTACTTTTTTTAGGAATGCCCCCTGTGGGGCTACAAGGAGAAGGATGCCTGGTCCCAATCCCCATCCCATTTTTCTCGCCTCTTACAATCCAAGTGGAAATACTTGGTGGCAGTATTCTTTTCCCCCACCACAGGGTAGGTGAAGCAAGAAAATGAAATTCAGATAAATGGTACAGGACAGCAACAAGGGGTTGGGGGACAGCATAATGGAGGAACAATAGCAGTAATGAAAGTTTCATCATTTCTCTGTGAGCAGTCTTCCTTTATCACAGACAAAATGATGTGTGGCTCTGGTCCATAGGGGCACCCCATATAGACCCTAAAGTATCAACTGCCTGCTACTTTGCCATAATAACATGGAGCCAATACCCCAGATGGGGGTTGAAAGTAAAGAAAGTTGAAAGTAAATATGGTTAAAAGTAAGGTGATGACATGGTTCAAGGGGAGAGGATTCAGAGAGTTGGAAGCAAGTTTTAAAAGAGACAGACCGGCTGGAGGGAAAGAATAGTTTTAGGTATTTGGTGATGCATGTGGGAGGAATGGGGGTGAAGGTAAATTTTAGATTGAGAGAAGCAAGTAAATGCTTAGAGGGATTAAAAAGTGTCATGAGAAATAGGCATCTAGGAATGGATACAAAGGATATTATGTGAAAGGGTGATTGTAATGATGACACTGTATGGGACAGAGACTTCAAGGTTGAGAGAGACAAGTTTAAATATATTTGAGATGAAACATCTTGAAGTATAGTAGGGGTTACAAGGCTGGATAGAGTGGGAAGCAAGGTGAGGAGGAGAGTGGGAAGAGGAAAAAAGAGATGGCAGATAGGGCTAATGAAAGAGTATTGATATGGTTTGGACACATGGAAAGAATGAGTGAAGAAAGATTAGTAAAAAGGGGTGTGGAAAGTAGAGGTGGATGGAGTGAACTTGAGGGATGACCAAGGATGAATGGATAGAGTGAAAGGGGCACTGAGCAAGAGGGGAATGTCTGTTGAGCTATGCAGGAGATAGGGATAGGTTGGAGAATGGCTGTTTAGATGATACTGTGATGTAAAGAAGGGAGGGGGGCAGTGGATGGGGGGTGAGTAGAGTTTGGCTGTGTGTGAATGGTATTTTGACAGCCTGAAGTGATTTATCCCCATCTCTATTTTCTACAGGAGGTGATGGGTGGGAGGGTTGCCAGTTAAGTGAAGCAGCCTTGCTGTGGATGTACTGTGTTTTGCTGCATTGCTTCTGACCCAGGGCAGTGGGCAGAAGACAGGGATGACCCTTCATCCACAAGGAGCTAATATGAGAGGGGAGGAATAGGTGTTGGATGGGAGTGAAAAAGCCCTTGATTTACTTTTTTTTTTTTTGTCTGAAAGTTTTGTCACTGCATACTATTGAATAATTTGTGGTTGAAAAAAAAAAATGAAACAAAGGGAATTCATGGCAAGTAATATTTATTATTTTAGGATAACTTCATGCAAGGTTTGCCATTGTTTTGTTCTTCATGTGAGCTTGAATTGAGTCTTTGCACTCAGCTGGCCAATTTGGACCTTCATACTTGCTTGCATACAACCTCAAGCAAGTCCTGCTGACACTGGCTGACTTGTGCTTCACTGAAGAACTGTAGGTAGTTAAACAGTAAACATTAGGCACCTTAGTAATAAACTAGCATGGCAAATGGTTCATTACATATCATGGTAAAAAATAGTGAAGTTAACACACAACTTCATGCTACGTATGTACACAGTTGCCTTGTGATATATATTTACTTAGTGGTTTATTTACTTTTCATGTATTTCATATACTTTGTATATTGAGCTGTATTATTAGTGCTAAAAATCCAGACCCAATGGGTACTACGTGCAATTAGGGATACCCATGGATGTCACGGGTAGTTCTGATGTGGAGGAAATAGCTTACATATGTGGAGGTAATGACCAAGTGAGCTGTGCTTTGTATGGATGTAGACATGCAGCAATAGAGCCCAGTAATAGCATTAAAGAGATTTATACTGAGTTGGACAGGTTCCGGATTTTTGGACCAAAGCAGATTGCACAGTAGGATATATTTTTTTAATGGTGGACTTGTTTATTCAAATGTATTCCACATATTTGCAATGCCTAATGTTCATTTCCAGAATCACCTCACTCTGCTTATCATAGTCATAGATGAATGTGAAGCCCCATGCATAATGATATGATCATAAAATATCTGCATACATATGTGAAAAATTTTCCCTCTTACAAGCCAGAGTCAAAGGCATAAATCCACTCCCACCCATTTCATCCCCAAATATTTTACTCCCATTCACCACCCCTCCCTTCCTCTTAGCTTCTCCTGGATGAAGGGTCATCCCTGTATCTCACCCACTGCCCTGGGTCAGAAGCAATGCAGCAAGACATGGCACATCCACAGCAAGGCTGCTTTCTTTAATTTGCAACCCCCCTCCTTCCCCTCATGCAGAAAATGAGAAGGGGAAAAATCTCTGTGCTGCATCTGAATATTATTCACACATACTCCACCCTTCTCTACCCCCACCCACTCCCATGCATCACAGCATCATCCATACACAACCATTCTTCACTCACCCCTATCTTCTGTCAACAGACATCTTCCTCAACAGACATTCCCTTCTTCCCCAATGCCCCTTTTACCCCATCTGTCCATCTCATCCTTGGTTGCCCCTTCATGTTCACTCCCACATATTTTACTAATCTTTATTCACACATTCTTTCCATGTGTCTAAACCATCCCAACACTCATCCACCCTATCTCCCAACTTCCTTTCCACCCCCACATTCACACCCAAGTATCTAAAACTATCCACTTCCTCCAGTCTCTCTCCCTTAATACTCCCTTCCAATTTGCTACCATCTCTCCTTGTACATTTCATCACCTTACTTTTACCCACATTTATCTTCAACTTCCTTCACTCATCTTCCCAAACTCTCTCACTAACTTCCTTAATCCCTCCTCTGATCCTGCCACAAGCGCAGTGTCATCAGCAAACAACTGGCTTAACTCCCATTTTCTCCATTTTCTTCAAGTCTCCAATCCCTGGTCCACTACCCTTGCATTTACTTCTTGCACTACCCCATCCATGTATAAGTTGAACAGCCAAGGTGACATAAAGCACTCACTCTCTCCATTTCTGATGCTAACACAGGCTTTACTACTCTCATAAAAACTCTTGACAGGTCTTAACAACTTTCCTCCTATCCCACATATCTACAATACCTCCCACAGTGCCTTCCTGTCCACCCTGTCATTAACCTTTTCCAAATCCATAAAGGCCCAAAAAGCATCCTTACCTTTTCCTATAGCTTTCTCACATATCTGCCTTGCCACAAAAATCTGATACACATAACCCCTACCTGACCAAAACCCACACTGTTCTTCACTAAGCACACCCTCAGTTCCTCTCTAAATCTTCCCAATCAAAACTCTCGCATAAGCTTTCCCAACTACATTCAACAAACTGATCCCTCTGAAACTACTGCACATACTTGTCCCCTTATCCCTTGTAAAGTGGAAATATACAGGCACTCCTCCAGTCCTTTGGTACTCTACCCTCTTTTAGACAAATATTAAACAACCTCACCAGCCAGTCCATCTTTTTTTTTTTTTTTTTTTTTTTTACACTCCACATTACACCCTATCTAACTCATGTGCTATACCTGCTCTCATCATTTTTACCACTTCAGTACAAGTCAAATTCTCATGTGCAGAATCGGTTGCCATATGAACGATGCATCACAGTACTCACATTATAAAATATAAAGTCACTGCTGTATTACTCGTCTCTTTTACTCTAATAATAAACACAAAGTCCTCTGTGAGGGGCATTGTCCTAGCCTTCTGATAGGGGGGAGTTTGTGACATTAAACCATATCATCATCAATAATAAACACAGAAAATGTGATCAAACAAGTTCACAGAATTCAGGGGTAACTCATGTATGACTACAAAAATTATATATAATCAAGACGCCGACACCAGCATCCTCGTGTACCCACTTGTGCCTCATGATGCTTACATAGACATCATACCAAAGTGGTTAATGACTACTTTCACTTCAACTTTCCTTATTTCTCCTCCATTTTCCTCATTCATCACTGTCATTTTCTTAGCACTTCCAAGTGCAACTGTCTTTCCCTCCCTATCCTCCTTCACATTTAGCAACCCCCTAAAATACTCTGCCTGTCTTTCTCTTACTGCCATCTCTTCCATTATCATCTCATCTTCACCTTTTTCTTTTCTCTACTTGATTTGCCTCCCTTTTCTCTCTTAATTTCCATCCAAAACATCTTTTTATTTTCTTTCAAAATCTTCTATCATACTCTTAACCATTTCACATCTGCTCTCCTTTTTGCCTCCTTTATCTTATGCTTTACCTTTCCTCCTTTTTATTTGTACCTCTCATATGATTCTTGTACTATTTTGCAACCAATTCATGAATGCTCATTTCTTCTCTTCTACAACCTTCTTTGCTTCATCATCCCACCACTCGCTATCCTTCTTTCTATTTCCTCCCATCCTCCTTGTTCCACATACCATCTTTGTACACCTTCTGACTCCCTCCTTGAACCATCCCCATTCCTCCTCCATTCCTAGTTCTACTCTATCCTTCACTCCTTCACACTTTTCTCTCGGCTTCTTCTTGTACACCTTTTCTTTCCCATTTAAGCAGTTTACTCTAAGTACCTCCCTACCTTCTTTCCTTTTCTTCTTTCTCCACCTATCCTTCCCTCTCAACCAAGAAACATTAAAACAACACCCAAAGACCTTTATTACGCACAAATACTCTCTTTCTCTTCCTCCACAACCACCAAATACCAGCCTCCGGAAACATATTCATAATCATATCACTCACCGCTCCATTAACACACTGAAAGACAACACTGCTGCATGCCAGACCCCCTGATATCCACCCTTCTGAATCCTCTCTCCCACGAAAGGACAGAGTCCACTTGGCCAGACTGCGGTGCGGCCACCACCCAGCACTTCTAAGCTACCAGAAGAGGCTGGATGACCGCATTATGAACAGCTGCCCAGGATGTAACACTTCACCCCATACCATACAACACATAATGGAAGATTGCATTATACACAATCATGCACGCAAACGACACAACATACACTATATAAAGGATTTGTGGGAAAACCCAGGTTCGGCTGTAGCATTCCTTGGGGAGACGGGACTGCTCGGACAGACAGTCTAGGGAACGACAACAACAACAACTTATGTTCTACCAAAAAATTATCTGATATTCCCCCACTTTCTCTCCTTAGAACATGTACATCCAAAGCTCTTCCTACTATTCTGGTTACCACTATATAGTCCATTAAAGCCCTATCTACCACTCTTCCATCCACCATCCTCTCCCATGTGTATTTATGCTCGACTCTTCCTAAACACTGTATTTGCTGTTATCAATTCTCTTTAATTAGACATACCTCCACCATCATCTCTCCACTACGATTTTTCCCTGTAACTCCACACTTCCCATTCATTCCATCTATTGGTTTGTCTCTTACCCTAGCACTGAGATCTCCCAATACCACTCCGATAACATTTCTTCCTAAACCCTCTATGCATTTATTTAAATCTATCCAAAACAGCTCCCTTTTTTCTACACTATTCTCGCTACCAGGCCCATATGCACTTACAAAAACCCACATCTCCTTCCCAGTTTCACCTTCATCCACATCAACCTTGAAGAAACCTTGCACTCCACCACACTCTTACCTAAAGATAAAAATGGCTAGTCCATTACTTTATGATACTCTTGCATGTGTTGCAAGACACTGAATGATACTAAGGTGGTGGATGGGGCTTTAGGCTATCTAGGTAGGCATTTGCTGTTTTCATGTACTGTACAGTGGTAGCAGAAAACTTGTGCGTAAATCAACAAGACGAATGTAGATATTTAAGCGGCTCATGATGTACCTTATTTGCCAAGCAATTTTCCTTTAAATTTGCCAATTTTGCTACGTGTTGGGAATAATAATATTCCAAATATCCTGTATTTCTATTTTTAGCTTTACCACAGTTGAAACATCACTATCCTGAAGCTTTTTTTTTAATTATGTGCTACACATGCTGTTTTTAGGTATGGTGAATTCCCTGGCCACTTTTTGAAGTAATCTACACCACTGGGTAACAGACCAAGCTGTGTAAGCAGGAGCTCCATCCTGCATAAACCACCTAGTGTTACACTTTTCAAAACTTTTAGGCAGGTCATCACACAATAACTTGAAATAACTGAGCTGATTTACACTATCGTTTTGTTCAAGAAACACTAAATTGCCAACTCCACCAAAGGCAAAGCACTCACACACTATAACACTTGGTGCATGTTTTACCACTTCAGCTGCATAGCGTGGGTCATTAGGGTCCGACCTCCAGGGGCACCTCACACACTTTGAACCTACAGCCTGACGATACCACAAACATTGACTCATCACTCCACAATACTTATTCCCAGTCTTCTAGGGTACAATCCTTATATTTCTTGGGCGCCTCACACACTTTGACCTATAGCCTGACGATACCACAAACATTGACTCATCACTCCACAATACTTATTCCCAGTCTTCTAGGGTACAATCCTTATATTTCTTGCAAAAATCTAAGTGATCACATATGTTTTTTGCACTTAAGAGGGGAAGAACCTTAGCATAACAACTACGATATTGTAAATCTTTGGCTAAATGATCAGAAATACATCTTACAGACTTGTCCTGCTGTAGTGCAGGGTTATTTTCCTTCAGTTTTCAAGCTGTGAGTGTTGGATCTTTATCCAACTGCCTCCTAATAACCTTAGAAGTAAGATTTGATATCTTGGCCAACCAGAGTGAGGCTTGGGGATAAGAAGGGTGTCACCTCCATCTTGAAATTTCTTGGTCCACCTTTGCACTTGCCATATTCCCATTCCCATACGAGTGGCTATATCTGTACATTTGTAACCCTCCTTATAGGAGGTTATAATAGCAACAATTGTGTCTCTCCCAGCTCTTTACCACTTCCCATTACAAAGATATTGAGGCACAAAAACAGAGACCACTGCAAAATATTGACTAGTCCACATGAGAGATGTTTACAAACTGACACCACGTGGTCCCAGGAGCGACTAAACAGAGTTGCCAAGTGTTGTATATTGTCTCATCTAAATAACAATACAGATGCTAGTATTGAAAAATAGTGAAAAGTTTGATTGGAAAGGGGTATTTTTCATGTTTTGAATTTAGCAAAAAAAGTTGGGTGCCTTTAATTTTCCATCCAAATTTTATGCTACCATTGTATATATTACATCATATATAGACTGCTGGTAGATAAATGATTTATTGATACGCTAAATGACTAATACAGATTACTTGATCATGATAAACGTAATTGACTTGGTGTAGCTCACTATGGTACATTTCATGCAATTGAAAAATCGGAGGCATTTTCATATACATGGCTGACAAAAGGATTTTTTTAAAAATGGGGGAGGGCAAAATGGTAAATGTACACCATTTATCTGTTGTCTTTGAATGTAAGATCTAGTTTCACTCTTTTCCATCATGTTTATGAATATCTTAATAAAGGTGGTCCTCTGATATTACACATACTTTACAAGCCATTTTACATGTGTAAACAAGATATAACTGTGTATGTAACTGCTCCCTCATGTCCCCTCCAGGCACATATGTACACAGTATCTTCCCAATTGATGTGGCTACTATGCAACTGAATAAAATCATCTGGGATTGCCCAAAATAAAACAGATCAACTTTGGCATAAAAAAATCAATCCTTAACAGAAGTTTTTACAAGTGGGGAAACCCACAGTAGCTGGTATTGGTCCACAGAACCTCTCACAGATCTCTCTGGAAAGAAATTCTGGACTACTGTCTGCATTGTATCAGTGTCAAACTGTTTCTATGTTATTGACTAAAGGTTGTTGGGAGAGGAAAACAGTTGCCAGTTGTCAGTTTTCCATGTGTGAAAAAATGTTAGAAATACAAATGAAGTTGATAGAGGTCTTGGGCCTAGTTTGGAAATTTGAGTGTCAGACCTCCACCTCCTGAAGAAGAGGGTTAGTGGGTTTTGGAAATGGGCAGCTTTATTGTCCACCTTGCAGGACCATTATGTACAGGTGCCCATCATTGTCATGAAAAAGGTTAATGAAAATATGTTTGATTCCTTCCCAACTGAAGAGGTACAACATAATTGAATAAAATCATGTGCACATAGTCAGACAGCCAAACAATCAGTCAAATAGACAGCCCCACCCCTTGATATGGACCAAGTTAATGATCAAGTTGTCTATTGTGATGTTGAAATGGAGGCTAATCATAATTCAAAATAGAATTAAGGCAATTTGTCTTTTGAAATGTAGTTCTTCCTAGTTGAGTCTGAGGATTGACAAAATCTGTTTGCAGAGCAAAAGAGCATCACTTAAGTGACATCAGGCTAATAAAAAAGCACTTGGGTGATTAGATCAGTCTTGAATAAGGTTATGACAAAAGACCATCACCCAAGTAATAAAATTAGTCTTGAACATGGTTGTCACTTACATCATTGACGATAATCCAGGGGACGAAGTAAAGTTTAGGGTTCAGTTGTTGTTGTTGAACTCCCACCTGATGTAGCAGCTCTTGGCCCTCGAGCCCATTGATGCAGTTCTCAATTGGATGCCAGTCTTTGTTCACCTGAGTGGCACACTGTGGGACATGGAGGTCAGACTTAGGATGAAAAATATTCACATATAGTGTTTTCTGTTATTATATGATCTCATCTAACTGTAAATGCAGATACTATTTGTGGTGGAGGAAAATTAATTTTATGAAGTATATGTTATGTATGTGCATCTGGATACATAATTTTTTAATACACTCATACATGCTGCTACTGGTAAGATAAAAATATTTTTGCTTTCATGGGGCACTCATACTAGTTGTAAGGT